>NC_056746.1:1221097435-1221284935 GCF_019279795.1 Protopterus annectens | reverse complement strand
CAAACTCTCCAAACTCCTTCAACATATATACAAGCAACTTATTCTGGCAGGAGACATCCATTCCAATCCTGGACCCACAAACACTCTTACTATACAATTCAACCCACCCCAACCCACCCCAACCCAACCTTGCCCTAATTCATCAAAGGAATAAATCTTCTCTCCTCCTCCTTAACATTAATGTACATAGTATAGCCAATAAAACCCATAATTTACATGCTATACTATCCCACTACTCCCCTGATATAGTTAATTTAACTGAAACATAGCTTAAACCATACATCAATAATAGTGAAATCACTCCCCCAGGTTACAATAGCCTTAGGAAAGATAGAAAAACAAAAAAGGAGGGGGTGTAGCTATCCTATTCAAAGAGCATTTAACGCTTGTCCTTCTACATACCTCTACCCCAGAATTTGCAAATGTTGAGCTAATTTTAGCCAAATTAACCATCAACCACAACAAACATCTTAATATTATAGGAAGGTATATCCCACCAGGTAACAACATAACCATTCTGGAAAACCTTTTGCAATGGTGTTCCATATCCCTCCCTCAAGAGACCATCTTAATGGGAGACTTCAATATTGATTGGTTTCTTTGTTCCTCCTCAACTCCCACTATACACATTAACCTATATGGTTTTGCCCACATCATTTCATCTCCTACCAGAATTGATAAAACCTCTAAATGAAAAATCATACTGGACTGGATTTTACTTAATTCTCCCCACCTGTCAATCCACTCAGGCTGCCTCCCTGACAATCTGAGTGACCACTGCCCAACATTTCTCTTAAGAGATGGCAACCATTCACCTCATCAAACATTCCTCTGGACAATTAGGAGCAAAAGGCATTTTAACATTCATAAGTTTACCTATGCTCTTACTAACTGTTCCTCGGAACATCTCAAACACCTGCCCCTAGATGAAGCAGTACTCTCCTTCAACAACACCTTTCTCAAGATTGTCAGCTCCCATGCCCCAACTAGAAACATAAGGGTAAAATCTAATTATGCACCTTGGGTGACTAAAGAAATTAGAGCAGTACTCAAAGACAGGGTCAAGGCCTGGTTACAGTTCCATAAGAACAAAACCAGCACTAATAAACAACATTTCATTCAACTTTGGAATAAAGTTAAAACCTTAATTAAAACTGACAAAACCAACTATTACCATAACATCTAAATAAAATATTAGAATAACCCCCCAAATATTTGGACAGTAGTAAACAACCTATTGCAAACAGGTAAAAATAGCACACCATCACCAAAAGCAGCTAATAATTATATAAATATGGCCACCCAATTCAACAACGTCTTCACAGAATCTATCCAATCCCTAGCTAATAATCTGAATAACAACAATCCTACTCCTCCAGAAATAAAACCCAATTCCTCCCCTCAAATTGCTACTAACGTCTTCAAACTAAAACTAGTTCCTGTTTATTCTTATCAAAAAACTACTTATAAAACTAAAACCAACTTCTTTTAGCTGCTAGTAATCTCCTAGCCTGAGTACCTAAAAAATGCATCTGAAGCCATCTCCTACCCAACAACCATTCTTATAAATAGATCCATTATAGAAGCATATGTTCCCACTATTTGGAAAATCTCACATATTCTGCCTCTGCACAAAGGTGGTAGTTCCCATGAGCTTACTAATTATCACCCCATTGCCATCCTCTCCCTTTGTCTAAAATCCTAGAAAGAGTAGTACATTCCCAAATCATGGAATATCTACTTTCTCACAATCACCTATCTCACACCCCACATGGTTTCTTCCCTGCACATAGCACCACAACAACCCTACTATCCTTCACAAACATAGTTAATCGGCATAGAAGCAACACTAAATTTGTATCAGCCATTTTCCTGGACCTGTTAAAGGCCTTCGACATGGTCAATCACACCAAACTCATTAATGTCCTCTTCTACCACAACCTCTGCAACGCAACCATAACATGGTTCCAAAGCTGCTTAACAGATCATCAACAAACCATTCATTGACAAGAATCCCTCTCTCCCCTACTACCAGTTACCCTAGGGGTACCACAAGGCTCTATCCTTGGACCCCTACTTTTCTATTTACTAATCACCTTCACTCTGCCACTCCCCATGCCAATATCATTCAATACACTGATGACTCCACTCTGATCTGCTCTGCTTCCACTCTTGATATCCTTCAAGTTATCACCCAAGACTCCTTCCGATCTGTTAAAACATGGTTAGCCAACTCACAACTTATTTTAAATCCCAACAAAACTAAACGTATGCTTTTCTACCTTGCTAGAAATCCTTCTTCTTCCACAATCTTTCAGATCTTCTCTAAGAACAAAACCATGATCACTCCTACCCCTTTTACAAAACTGCTAGGTGTTACAATTGATAAAAGCCTGAAATTTGACCTCCACATAGACCAATTCATCAAAAAAGTTCACAAGAAACATGGCCTCTTATACAGGAACAAACAATTTCTGACTAGTGATACAAAGATCACAATTGCTAGAACACACCTAGTATCAGCACTTCTATATGCATCTCCTATTCTAACAAACCTCTGCAAAACTAACCTTGCCAAGCTTGAAGCCTACTATAACAAAATCTCCAAATTTGCCACTAATGCTTCCTATAAATCCCATCACTGTCTGACACTCAAGTAACTTGACTGGCTAGAACTCCCTCTTTTACTTAATTTAATCAACTAACCTTAGCTCATAAAATGTTCTACCACCCAGAAAAGATCTCAGGCCTTAAAGACATTATCCAACCATACCATGCATCTAGATCCCTTCACTCAAACAATAAACAAGTCCTTCAAATCACCAAAGCAAAACATTCAGCTGGTGAGGCCCTCTTCTCTAACTATATTTCCACGCTTTGGAACTCTGTGCCCAACACACTTCCTCATCTAAACAATTTAAAAATGCTCTTAAAGAATCACCTTGCAAACTCTTGCCTCTGCTCCTGTCATAGCCCAGGCTAGACCCTAGCAAACCACCCTTTCAATCTTCAAGTCTTCCTTCATAACTATACATGTCCACTTACCCACCTTTACTACTATACTATACCATCCCTTAAGTAGCAAACTCATACAATAAACTACTTGTTGATCCTTATATCAAACTTTACTATTTCTTTGCTCTACTGTTTTGATCATTTTTATTCCTCTTTTTTTCGCTTTTCAAACCTATATCCTCTGAAATTAATTACAAACCCTCATAATGTATTTTTTTACTACAATTTCATTGTCTAACTCCTGTGAAACCATTATTGTTATAAATATTCTTGCTATAATTACTTTTTGTCTATATCCTGCTAAACTATTAATGCTCTGTTCTATATGCTAATGATTATGTATTTTTATGACTTTGGAGCTTTTCTCCCCAGGCCTCCACTGAAAAGGGACACATGTCCAGATGGACCTTCCTATTTCACAAATATAAAATAAAATAAATAATAATAATACACCCACACACACACACACACACATATATATATATATATATATATATATATATATATATATATATATATATATATATATATATATCAAAGGATTACCACAGAATGGACTAAACCAATGGCAAGTACTTTTGCAGCAGGTCAACTCCCCTTGCCCCCCCACAACACCCCCTCCTAATTATATACACTAACCCCAAGATCACACAATCTCCAGTTAAAGGAAATATTCCTTAATCGGCGATTGTTGTTTCATGCATCTGTTGGAAACTTGTCTGCATTGACCAAATGGTGTCACTCTGCTAGGTTTTGGGCCACTTTCTGATACAACTCTCTCTCTCTATATATATATATTAATATATATATATATATATATATATTTTATATATATATATATATATATATATATATATATATATATATATATATATATATATATATATATATATATATATATATATATATATATTATATATATATATATATATATATATATATATATATATATTATATATGTGTATATGTCCGCAGTGGTGGTGCTGCGGTAGCGTTGTCGCCTCACAGTAAGACGTTGTCTGGTTTGATTCTCAGCTAGAGCGTCTTCTGTGTGGAGACATGTGTGAATGGGTGTACCTTCGTTGAAGGTTGTGTGTCAGGGCTGGTAACTCGGCATGTAAAAATCAACTACCAATCATTAGCAGACCGGAGTTCTGCTGTGGTGACCCCTAACCGGGAAAAGCTGAAAGATGCATCAATTATATATATATATATATATATATATATATATAGATATTAGATATATATTTATAAAGTACAACAAAAAACTCCCAAGCTAGAGTTTTCACCATGTTACTTTAAAACTTCTGTAATGGAAACCTATGGGATATGTGCAAATGACCCCTTAAGGATGTCAAGTGCTTCAGCTACATGGCTTCTGAATGCCCATGACATTTTACTTTTTTAAGTCTTTATAATTGCATTCAGGCTAATAAAACCAAACCCCACTAGTCTTTTTTCTAACCTCAAATACAGACCATATGTTGATACTTTTCCTGTACTTCAGAAACACATAGTCTTTAAACCCAGTTGATGCTCATAAACATTAAGGTGCCAGCAAAATATCCCAACTAACACCCAAATTAAAGGGCAAAAAGTTCACACAGACAAACCATTTAGCAAACACTGCAAGAAATACCGAGCTATGCCAGAATTCCCACTGCAACACCTCAAAACTTCTGCATTGGAGGTCTGTGGGATAAACATGCATGTCCACAGCTATTGGGGTTTTCATTTATTGTCCTGTATGTAGCTATAAAGACTTAAAAAGTAAAAAAAAAACAATTATTGGCATTCAGAAGCCATGTAGCTGAAAAACTTGACATCCTTTAAGGGGTCATTTATATATGTCCCATGACCCTCTGTTACATGAAGTTCAAAGAATCACAGTGAAAAGACATGACAGAAAAAGCTTAGTAAACTATAATCTTTGTGATTAAGTGTTGTAGCATTTCTGTTATAGGCTCATAGGTTCATAGGAAGTTACTAGGCTATTGATCTGATGATCTTATATCATCTTGTCTTAAATTCCCATGGTAGTTTTTATCCCTTTTAATTTGCATACAAATAACCTAGACACAGGATGAACAAGGATATGTTGAGACATTTATCTTTTGTTCGGTCATCAGGAACAGGGCTGCTGAACCAGGGTGAACATGCAGCTGCCCATCCATTCATACAAATTACATTTGACTTCAGTAAGAGAAGTATTTTTGCTTTGCGTGAAGTGGAATATGGTTCCACAGGGGTGATATTCTCTGTGATACTTCCACATCTATCTACCATCTTCTACCTATTTTTCATAAGAGATTGTAATCCCTTGAGCTCATGTTTATGATACAATTGAACTTCTGAATGTGTAATAAATATGTTAGAATATGCTCTTTTGAAGCTCTATACACAAGGCATAGGTTGATTCTCAGCAATGTATATGATACAGAGAGGATGGTCAAGACTTTGAGATGGTCTGCATAGTTTTTATTATTTAGTGCCTTTTTTCATTTTTTTATTGTTTAGTATTGTAGTCTTTACAGCTGTGACAAACATTTGAACAGGTACATACCAAACAGGACATTATACTCAGTGATGGGTCCTAATGAGTGCCAAGTAGAGCTGAATGATTACATTTCTGGATCTGGATGTAATACCTTTAGATATAAGAAGTGTGATAAAAAAGATGTCCTTACAACAGTCAATACATAATGATCAAAGGACAGTTCACTGCTGACATAGATTCCCAGATGAGTAACTACTTGATCTATTTTCAGAGATGTGCTGTCATTGTGATAGTTACACGGGGAGTCGGGCTTGCTGAAGGATATGATTATACACCTCTTGGCAATGAGTTTTTGTCCATGGTTTCAACACCACCTATTTGTTCAGGGCAGAACCTCTTGGAAGATCTTGATGTTCTCTGTGGAGTTTATGATGGTACCAAATTTGCAGCCATCTGCAAACTTGATCAAGTCATAGACCCCTTAATATTACCTTTGACCTACAAGAAGAAAATGCCAAAGAGTGTTGTTCCAAAGACTCAACCCTAAGGTACACTGATAGTGACAGATTTTTTTGGATGATCCAAACTTTTTTGATTCTGTTTGTGAGCCAGTTTGGTCTCCAAAGAGTTGCATAAGTAGTGACATTTAGTTGGGAGAGTTTATATCTGAGTGTGAGATTGTGTCATATGCCCTTATGAGGTCTTGAAATGTGGTGTGTACTGTTTTGCCCTAGGTTAAGTATGCAAGTCCTTCCCTTGCCAGGTCTGAACTGTGTTGGTTTGACAGTCTTTATCCTTCTTTATTAATTCCATAATAATCCTTTCCATAGCCTTACAGATGAGACTGGTCATGTTTATGGGTCAGTAATTCCCCAGGTCTGTTGAAGTTCCACTTCTGTGCAAGAGAATGACTGTTGCTGTCCCCCATTTATCATGCAGAAATTGTATTTTGACGCTGATTTTTGAATATGTTCTGCAGTGGATCAAACAAGTCCAGTTTCAGACTGACCAATATGCAGCCTGGCATATTATCTGGTCCCATATAGATGTAATGACCTTGGCCTTAGAGAAAACCTGCTCCTGTGAGACTTGGGATGTGTGTGTGTGTGTGTGTGTGTGTGTGTGTGTGTGTGTGTGTGTGTGTGTGTGTGTGTGTGTGTGTGTGTGTGTGTGTGTGTGTGAGTGTGTGTGTGTGTGTGTGTGTGTGTGTGTGTGTGTGTGTGTGTGTGTGTGTGTAATCTGAAAATACTGAAGGAGTATACCTCTCAACCTGCCAACACTGAAAATAGGAACAAAACAAAGGTCCTTAAAAAGTAGGAATATCCAGCTGACAACCTGGGAATTTATTTAACATAAAATTTGAATACCAAATAGCACATACCTCTTCTTCCTTCCAGTATGAATATGAGATACTACTCAGAAACACATTTTTGAAAAACGCAGACTGACAAAATGATGGAGAATAAGTTGTAAAATCTGTAGACTTTAATTAACAGTAGCCAAACAGTCCACTTTTACTGTGCTGATGAGGCCATAAGAAGGCCAAAACATGCATGTTCACAGCTAGTGGGGTTTGGTTTTACTGGCCTGAATTTATCCATAACTGACATAAAAAGGAAAAAAAAGTCATGGTCATTCAGAACTGCTATATAGCTGAAACACCTGATGTCCTTAAGGAATCTTTTGCATATATCCCATGTTAGCTCTAATACAAGGTGTTTAAAGGAATCACACAATGGAAAGTCTAGCCTGACTAGAAGCAAAAGCTATGGTAAGGAAGCCTGTGAGTTCACTCTATCACACATGTGGTACTGAAATAAATGCTCTTATTGGTCAATAAGCACTGCTAAGTAATGCAGTACTATTAGTGAAGGTATTGTGGACTCTCAAAAGACTCCCCTTCCTACTGTTCTTTGTTCACAAATCAGACTTTAAAAATATTGCTGTTTGTGATGCAAAGTTATGAGGCACCATTTGATTCCACTTTTATTACACTAGTAGTTAATTATTTTAGTGAAATCTATATAATTGTTTGTTTCGATAGAAAGTGTTAAACATGATGTGGCTTGGTATAAAGAAGAAATTAAATTTAGTGAATTGACAATTTGACTGTGCCCAATTGGTAAAAAACAGACAGTTGTATTTATGGGTGTGTCTTAGAAATAGTAAGTGCTATCAGGATAAGAGATTTCGAATCTAAGTAACCATTGGGTAGACTCAGTAGGCTTGCTACATAGATAGCCAAAGATGTCCACATGCTCAAACTCAAATTAATCTGATCTGTAGGTCTTAGGGAGACTAGTATAACAAGCATAAGAAGTGAAAAGAAACTTTAAACGTTGTGTCTTACAAAAATGGACTAACAAAAGAGACACTTTTTTTTCAGACTAGGGCAATATACAGTATAACAAACAAATCCGTGAGAGAGAAAATATTAAGTAGTTTGTATTACTTAAAGAAAGACTTATAACAAAACAACAAATAAGCATCTCCTCCCCTGCCCTAGCTCATTATCAAATACTTGCCAGGAAATAATCTAGTTATATATGAATGGTAAAGCAAGGTATACTTAGCTACAGGGCTCATCTGCCTGTGTAGTCTATTACGGATGCTGAGGGAAATCAAGAACAGAATTTAAAGGCAACTGCCTTTCTTTTTTTCTCTTATAAGTTGACATGGTTGGTTTTGCTGTGTCTGCAGGTGTTTACAATGTCTAACCCTAAGTTTTTTATTGGTGTTTATTTTCTTCTTCCTTTTTGTACTTCAGGTTGCTTAAAACTACTATTGAGGCAGTTATTCAAAATTGATGGAAGACAAAAGTTATTGGAAAAAACAGGACAAGTAATGTTAAAATAATAAAACTTTTTTTATATTCTTGCAAAAACATTTTTTAGCAGATGACATGACTATAAATCATCTGTGGTTTCCTACTCAGATTCCAATGTTTTTTCTTCATTCACAAATGATGGAAAAAAAAAAAACTTCTGTAATTAAAGCTGATAACAGTAAGAGAGATGGGAGTTCTGGGAAAAATACTAAAGAAGGAGACATCTGTGGAGTAACATTTATCAATTAATAAACGTGAACAACTTAATTGTAACTTCTTGCAAAGGAATGGTCTTAGCAACTTTAAGGATAATTAATCCCATTTTGAATAGTCCTTTTCTGAAAAGCTGCAGTTTGAGACTCTTGATATTTATTGGTATTCCAACTTGTTGAAATTATGAATTTCAAGTCACATGTGACAAAACAAAATGTCAAAAATCAACTGTTTCAAATTTAAATTACTTAAATGAGAAGTTAGGTAATCTGACTAGTGAATGTGTGATGTGCTTTTACTTTACAAATAATGGAAGCAAAATTTGCTAAGCTAGATTTCTAATATTCCCAAATGCAGAATCATATCATATTTTTAAAATGAATAAACAAACAAACAAACAAAAAAGTCCTTAGTAGAATCCAAGTTAAATGACTTTAAAGTAAGAGCAAGAATAAAACATTGTAAGTCGTGCACATTCCTGAGGCATGGGACTTGCTATATGGATTAGAAACTTCTACCTAGAATGTATTAATACATCTCAAGAATTCCTCTGTGAGTATTATTAAAGGACCAGTGGTCCTAAAGACATTTAACTGAACTGTGATATGAAATTCTTCTAATAGAGCACCACATCCATTCCTGGTCAATCTCGTTGATCATGTTTTTTTTTCTTTTGTATTTGTTATCAAAATTTGTTAAAATAAGGAAATGTAAGACTGATATAGCAGAGGTATCTTTCTTCATGGATCATCCTTCAGAAGGAAAAGCACTATTAGTTTTCCCTACTGTAGTGAATATACCATAGAAAAGCATATTTCTACTTTTCAACTATGAGGCTAGAAGTGAGATGAGCATGTCTGGTGTTGTTTCTTGAAACTGTGATACCTACAGCCTTCCTAATATTAACATCCATGGGCCATATGAACTTTATTTACCTTTTTTATCCCTCCCCTATGTGCCCCTTTCTTCTCTGATCATCTCTAGCCATTTCTTGTATAAGTTATATGTTATGCACACCAATTAGTAATAAATATATTTTACATTTGCGTGTGTGTGTGTGTGTGTGTGTATGTGTGTGTGTGTGTGTGTGTGTGTGTGTGTGTGTGTGTGTGTGTGTGTGTGTGTGTGTGTATGACTATTTGCATGTTGGATTAAATTTACCTAGACTGAAGCAATGGGTATTTTATCATTAAATGTAAATGTTATGCATGCTTTGTCCAACCAAATAAAAATCTGTAAACTATATAGAGAAAAGGAAAAAAGGCATAGACTTAATGCAATAATCTCATCATGAAATCCATCAGATTATGGCTATTTAGGATCAACTATCAGTGGATAAGAAATATTTTAGATAATAATGGAACCAAACATTCAGCAGGTGTTTAATTAATTATGAAAACTTCCTTAGTGTACTTGCTCGATGCACCTTATACATGTATGCCAGGTTATACACTGCTAGTAACACTAAAAATGTTTGGCATGTTATAGTGGGGTCACTTTGTACCCTTTTGAGGTGTACTCTGAGATTTATATAATTCTTGTTTTGTTTGTTTTTAATTATTAGATATAGCTTAGGTGCCATTTATTTTGATGATTTATCTATTAATAAAACGTTTTTTTTTGAAAAAACAAAGAATCTAACATTTTTCATGGTTTTATCAGTTACTTCACTGTTTCATGTTGTATTTGGGATTGATTTTGACATTTAAAAATAAGAAATTTAAAATAATACATCTATGTGCATATTTGCACCATTACAAATTTTACTAGAATATGTTTTCTTAGTTATTCCTGAGTTTGTTACGAATTCAGTATTATAATATGTTCTCTCCCTAATGATATAATTGCTAAAATCCTTTGCTCTCCCTCCATCTATAAGCAGTTGTGTACCATCAATACAACAATGGAGAGCCTCCAAGTTCATATGGCTACCAAAACAAAAAAAGAAACAATTCACGAGCAAGCCCAGACCTGCAGCAATAGTTTTACTGACCTATGCTGTCTCTGTAAACCATCTTCTCTCCCCACTTTTCTAAATGTAAAGAATGAAGTGTTGTGCATGTTAATTGCCTAAGGCACCTAACATTTCACAAGTTCAGCACCTTTTGTTTTTCTTATGCTCTACATTTTACTAATGTGTATAAAGCAGTGTGAGAAAAGAATTTTCATTTTTATTGCAGTATCCTTTGGCTTTGTGAATGCTATTAACGAAAGCTGATTAAGTTATGTGTAATTGTATATTTTACTATTTATAGAAAACTGTTTCCTCACTTATATGCCTATGAATTAGCTCTAGTCTCAATTTGCTCTGCTTAACTCTTCTTTCTATTTTATTATTCACCCAGTGTAAAACATCAGCTCTCCTTCCATCTATAAGCAGTTTTATACCATCAATGGAGAATGGAGAGCCTCCAAGTTCGGACCGGTTGCCAAACAACAAGAAATAATGCAGCAGCTTGCCCAAACATAGGTTGCAACAATACTTTTACTGATTCTATGTGTATATATTTTATATAACTGATAAATAAGTAGCTTACTAGCGAGCATTGTCAAAGTCATCTGCAGTGTAGTTTCTCTTCACCATTAACATCCTTGCACTAGATTTTATCTTTGTCTCAGACATAGAGATTTTTTTTGTTGATTCTTAAATAAAGTGGCCATAACACATAAGTAATACATCATGGTCTCTGATCCAAATGAATGCAGCTCCTCTGGTGCCTTCCCTGACTCACTTAGTGATAACCTTCCCATCTATACCAACTACCTAAATATCATACATACAATTTCACTTGCAGTCGCTCCAGTTTTAAACCACAGTCTCTTTTATTAGCTATGCAATCTATGAGCTGGCCTCTCCTAAAACACCTTCAACTAGACAAAGCTATCTCAACCTTCAAAATATTTTTTTTGTATATTTTAAACAGTCTTGCCCCCATCTGACATAAAAAAATTAAATCCGTCCACAGCCCAAGGTTGTCCAAAAACACTAGCATTCTCCTGCAAATAAGAGATAAAACCTCGAAATCCTGAATTGCAAACAAAACATTCCAACTTTCAGCAAAACTACTGGGAGACGAGAAACCTAAATAAAAAACAAATTGACCCGGACAAAAAACTTTACTATAACAATCTTCAAAATCAACAGAAAGTAATAACATACTCCAACCTGCCAATAAACCCAGTCTAAATCCTTTACCCAAGGGCACTAACTTAGCAATTGCTACTCAGTTCAACAGATATTTCATTGACCTGATAGACACCCTCAATGTAAACAATCCTTCTAATGCACCCCTTTCACCACCAGGCACACACATCCCACTCCATAACCTCTACACAGGTCCATATCACTTAATCAAAATATGTATTCATCAAATACATATTCATCAAACTCTAAACATCAAAATTTATTTCAATGAACCTTGCAGTTTATTCCAGGGATAGGAACCACTCTCCCACTAGCACTCCAAAACACACACTGCCCTAAATCAAACCCACCCAAGTGGGGGGTTTGTCCTCCCTCATTCCCCCTAACTATATATACCAACTCCAAGATTGCACTAGAGTGGGGAAAATGGCAACGTTTTGCTGATGGCCAAGTGCTTCCTAACCCTGGGAAAAAGTCCAAGGTTTGCTGGAGTGAATTTCAATGTTTAGAGTTCAATGAATATGTATTTGACAAATAATTTTTTCAATTAAGTGATATAGACCCCCCTCTACATATTCAAATCTCTTCCTGTCTCCTTCACCAACTCCCTTTTAACTTCATCCACCATTAATAAATTACTTCAGAAACATATATCTTGCTCCCCCTGCAGTAGACAATCTACCTTCAGAATATCTCAAAATAGCTGCTGATGTAATAACATATCCAGTGTCAATTTCGATCAATAGATCTATCAAAGATTCCTATTTACCTGCTATATGGAAACACTCTTATGTCACCCCCTCCACAAAGATGGTAAATCTTCTGATATAGCTACCTTGCATCCTATAGTTATATTTTCCCTTGTCAATGATACAGGAAAAATCATTCATGGACAACTCATACAGCACCTCCTTCAACATAAACTCCTCTCTTCTACACAGCATGTCGTTCATCCCAGGCACAGCACAACAACTTCTCTCTTCTCTTTTATGGACACAATTAACAAGATTAAGGATGAAGGGTAATTTATCTCAACTATTATTCTTCTGTATAAACCATACCAACTCCAAACTCAATTTCAAAGTTACTTCTTTTGATAATTCAGTAATCAAAACTGTCACACATTCAAAACTTCTAGTTTTAACAACAGATGATTGATAACCTTAAAGTTGACCTCTAAATCCAAAATTCTATCAAAAAGTTGTCAAATGTTTGGCATGTTGCACAGAAACAAACATTTCCTGATAATTTCTACCAAACTAACCCTAACAAAATCCAGATTTCAACAATGCTACAATAAAATTTCTCACTTTGCTACCAACAAACCTATTCTTACTCACTGCTTAGCCTTAAATGAAACTAATTGATTAGAACCCCCCTACTATCTTAACTACACCCAGTCATTCTTCCTGCAAGCTCATAAACAAGCCCTCAGACGTCCCTCTCTTAGAAGCTTTATAGAAAACCCCACCTACTTTCCATGCTTTAATGACAAAAAATGCTTTCTGTCCACAAACCACATAATAAAGCCAACCAAAAGCTATACTCTTACTGTACAGCTAAATCTTTGAATCAAATACCATTATCTATCAGGGCCTCTACAAAAATTGAAAACAAAAAACAGAATGCACAACCGATTTTCTACAAATATTGTAACATGTAAGTCCTCTCTAAAAACTTTCCTAAACAACTTAAGGCTCTGTTCTTGTAGCACTCTTGACTAAAACATTATCCCTTCCCTATCACATATATTTTATGCCTATTCTCTAATTTTTACCCCTTGACTCAGCCTCCATGTGTTTTCTTTGACCTCCCCCCATCTATTTTCTCGTAATACCTCCTATTGTTTTCTTCATATTAACCTTATCTCCCGAAATTCATCCTAACCCAGTCCTCCCCCTTTGCTTCACAAAACTATTATTTTATTTTATTTCTCTCACAACCTAGCACTTCCAGATATATTATCAACTTTTGCTTAAAACAACTATGTTCTACTCGCAATGCAACTTTAACTCTTCTTATCTGTTTTCAACTACTTTTATTCAAGGGTATATGGATTGTAACAATTATTCTACTGTTTTAAACTACCTTTGGTTTGACTATTGTATTATTTAACTATGTCTGTTTTAATATTTCCAACTGTCTTATATAATACATACTGTATTGTTCTATTTAAAATTGTCTGTCTAAACGTTTGTATTATTAGATATTTTCATGACAGACTTCCATGGAAAAAGGGCTTTTACCCAGTTGGAGATTCCCAGTCAAAAAATGTCAATAAATAAATACATACATGAATAAATTAATACATATGATTTTATATCATTTATTTATCGCATTTGTTGACTTGGGAAAGTTAAACTTGGCAGAAACCTGTTTTTTGCAGAGGCCTGAGAGGAAAAGCTACAGAAATGTATAATGTATCAGTTAAAGAGTACATCTCAGTTAATCTGAGGGAAACATGGCACAATATTTTGTAGGATATGCAAACATGCATAGAATAGAAATACAAATGATAAGAGAAAAATATACATTCAAAAGATCAAATGACGTAAGATGTTCAAAAAAAAAAAAAAACATGCCCAGGGAGTAAGCTTAGCATGAAGCCACACGGAGTTTATGTTTCTGTGCTAATTGTATATGCATGTTGCATATTGCACTTACATGGATACAAGCAATGTTTCATGGCCATATGTGTTATCAGCATGAAGGCATATGACACAAGCAAACAAGTCTATCTACGGGCAAACATGTTCTGCAAGACTACTCAGGCAGCCAGAATGACGACCAGAGTTAAAATTAATCTAATGAACACAGTAATAACACATTATAGAATAGTGTAGTCAGTGCAATGTACACTACAGCATGTATGTGACATAAGGAAATAAAGGTTTTGTGGTGATCACTAAGGTTACATAGAATGCAGTATACATACACTAGTCAGGGAAGTGTGCGCATTGAAAAGGGCCACAGACATGAATGGTAGGAATGAAGAAAGAGGACGAGGACATGTGAAACATAGTAATGTACACCAGATAAGTACAGGTCGATGTACATACACCCCAAAGTCAAGTCAACAGGGTGAAAAGTAATCACCTATGTATATAATACAGTGCATACTGCTGTTTACATCTCCTGTTTGGGAATATTCGCATCCTCACACAGTTACTGCATATTATGTGACTGTCACACAAGGTCACATATCAGTGGAGATGGTTGATTATGATATAAACACCCTGACATGATCACTGGAGAGGGCATTTAGCAAGGATGGTTTATACAATATGGGTATGTGCATAATGTGAAGGTGTGCAAAATGACACACTTTAATATGAATGTAATGTCAGCATAGGTCTCAATCAATTGGGACACATAGCAATAGGCTCCTGGACAACAGTAGACAGAAGCACACACAATCATGGAGACTATCAGAATAATACCACCATTAATCTGTGACCTTGACATAAAATATGTGATTGTGAGTTATTATACATGTTCTGCATGAACACACCTGCACAACTGTAATGATTTGAGAGTAATTTATAAGGAGAATTAAATGTACCTTCTTCAAAAATGACCCCTTTTTGGAGGTGTTAAGAGGGACACTGTCACACCTGTAGTTTAAATTAGGAGGAATCCTGGCTAGTTGAGAGGTTTGCATGACACATATATGCCAGACTCCATACTTGCATGACTGTAACCCATACAATCAATGCTGTCAATGAGCTGTGTGTGTACTGGGTGCATCACAGGAAGAGGTATTACACATGTATCTTATAGAACACCTTGAAGGGAATTCTGCACTGTCAACTCCTAATGGTTATGCATCACAAGGAATATTTATATATGACTATAAAAAATATAAAAATGTGTGGAAGCTCACTGTGCCAAAAGTGATATACTTGAGTTAAATCATCCCTGTAAGAAATAGGTATCAGCCATATGGATAACAACACATAAAAACAACACACTATTATCAGTAGATTCCCCACACATGCTGTGTATTGCATTCATCTGCAACAGGTAATAGCAATGGATATTGTCTACAGGATCTGAAACTGATGTGTAAATTAAGAAATGATCCATTATAATGAATGGTACAGCAGTATGTGAGACCAATGGCAGTGCATCAGTATGTCCATGTACACTGAAATTACAGCACTGCAAAATGTAGCATCACTGAACAAGGAAGCTGTCATTGTGATACCTTTCATACACCAAATGATACGTGGAGTATACCTTAAATCAGCATATATCAAACCTAAGACATGTGGCTCACAATCACTGCATTCTGACATTGCCATGGAAACTGTTGTACTACCATGAAATCCTGACATGAATGCATAACTGCTCATGCAAGCTATCAAGTGGTAATACTGACAAGATTTACTGGTACATCCATAATGCTGTACATTCAAAATATAGGTTCATAGGTAGGTACTAGGCTATTGGCCCAAGAGCCTATGTAAGCCTAGCCAGCAAGGTTCCATAGCTTACGCCACCCAAGAAAGTTATTTTCCTGTGCCACTGTCGAGCAGAGACACAGAAGTGATCCCCGGGGTGTATTTCCTATTTCCCATCCACCAAGAGTGCTAATAAAGAACTTTGCTTGACATAGATGGATAGCTTGTTCCAGAGTATAGGAAGTCTTTGAGACAGGAATCTATCCCTCCAGCATGTCCTGTTTATTGTGGTGACAAGGTTTAGGTCCCTAGAGCATGTAGCTCGGAGGGATTGGGATTTCTTTAGGTGTAGCATGTCCAACAGCTCAGGGTTTGACATAGCTTTATATGTTAGGCAGAGATCACCTTGGAGTAGGCGATATGCTATGGAGTAAAGCTGGAGTTTTTTGAGGTGGTCAGTGTAGATCATTTGTTTGAGGCCAATAATCAACTTTGTGAGGTACTTCTGTGGATTTCCAGCTGCTGAGATGTCTTGTGAGGTACATTTCAAAAGGAGCGTTGTACTCTATAATGGGTCTAATGAGTGATGAGTAGAGGGGAACAATGACCTCTTTTTTCCTGGATGAGAACCCTTTTAAGATGAGGTGTGCCACGTAGAAGGACTTCCTGACTACTGTGCTGATGTGACTATCAAAGGAGAGACTACTGTCCACCTGGGTCCCAAGGTCTCTTATCACGCATACAGTGTTAAGTAGATTGCTGCCTATATGGTAGTTCATGGGTACAGAGGTGTATCTTTGATACAATTGTATGTCATAGGTTTATAGGTGCATAGCAGAGTAGTAGGCTAAAGTCCCAAAATCCTATAGCATCATGTGTTTAACAACTTTAAATAGCCATGTGAATGATGCTCACACAGGTATGAGCCTATGCTATGCTATATAATATCAACAACCTCTGTCCATGAGGGACATGACTGCAACAACAGGAGTACAATCATAATCAGCCATCCACTGATCTAGGTTTCACTTAAAGAGGGTCAGCAAGGCCTTTGGTTTATGTGTCTGGGAAGCTTGTTCCAGAGAAGGGGTCATGTCTGAGTGTTCTATTTAAATTTACAACATGATTTATTAGGTCATAGGCTTAGTTAACATCCTTGGAACAATTGTCCCTTGTACAGTTTGCGTTAACAAAGTGTAACATTTTCATCAAGGCCAGATTGGAGACTGCCTGTAAGCCAGACACAGACTGACCCTTAGCAGTCTGTAGGAGATATAATACAGTAATAAGGCTTTCAATCTCTTCAAACAGGATGTGCTGTTTATACTATGTTTCTTCTTTGTGCGGTAACTCAGGAGTTGCTCCAGCTGTTGCAGATCTGTGATGAGGTAATTGCAAAATGGTGCATTATACTCAATTATCGGTGTGTTAAGGGTTGAGAACAATGGAATTATACTGTCTTTTGATGTGGATGGCCTGCTCATAGTTAGGAGTCATACTACATACAAGGGATTTGTCACCACTGTGGACACATGCTGGTGGAAGTTCCACTTAATACCTACCTGAGTACCCAGGTCACTTACCACTCAGTCTATTTCTAGGGGTGTGCTGTCTATATTGTAATTAGCTTGTGTATTTCCTTTCAAAAAGGGAATAATTGTGCTTTTCGTTCATCTAGTCTGTCTCCATGGCTTGGGCAACAATCATTTGTGTGAGTTAATACTTTCTGCAGTATATCAACAGTGTTCTTGAATTCAATGATTATTCAAAATTTGCAGTCATCCACAAAGTTGGTTAGATGAAGGCTGTCTAAGTTTGTCTTGACTTTTGAGAATTAAATAATAAACAGGAAAGATCCTAGTACAAAGTCCTGAGGTATGTCTCAGTCACTGGGCTCTTGCTAGAGGTGAAGTCTCACACTTCGACAGTCCTGTCTGTGATCCATTTGTCTACCCACTTGGTAGTGGGTAACATGGGAGTTTATGGCAATCTAAGACAGTTTCTCTGTAATAGCTGAGTGTGTATTTGTATAAAATGCCTTGGCCAGGCCTATTTAGGTGGGATGCACAGCCTTTTCCTCATGCATGCCCTTGGTGACCTTCTTGAAGAAGTCAACCAGATATAACAGACATGAATCAATAATGGGTTGGGTACACAGTAAAGAGATTACCTGAGTCCCTTTTGATAAAGTCCATGACAATTCTTTGGTCTGCCTCAAAGATGAGGATGTCCGGATTATGGGTCTATAACTCCCTGGATTAGATGATGCCCCCTCCCCTGTTCAGATGGATGACTGTTGATGTACACCCTTATGCCCGAACATAGGCTGTCTGGAGGCTGTGCTTAAGTAGGGATCCAACAATGTCTGCTAGGTCAGGTTTTAAATTATTGTAAAGACAACCTGGGATGTGATCAGGGTCCACTGATTCCATGTTTAAGCCTTAGGGAGCACACAGATGAGCTGGTCTCCTGAGAAAATAAGTTAAGTAATGCTTGCATGCACACTTTGGCTGATGGACAGTGGGGGCAGGGGGTGAAGTTTGATCTAAACTGTCAGCTACTAGATTATCTATTTTCTCCAGTTGAGTATGGCTGGTGGCATCCACAAACAGTTCTGCACTTAGTGGTGTATTCCCACTTAACATTTCATATTGGTTTAAAAAATGATTTTTAACAACACCTCCAAATACAACCTTGAGTATTCAGCACATGGCACACAGTGGTACTGTTCACACAGTCATACAACTCTACCTGTGTCACATAATTACAACAATTGCTCATCATATGCCTATATGCTTTTCATTGGAAAGCTGTGTGTTAGCTCCCTGATAGCATATATGGACACATTACAGATGAGTTGGATGTGGCTTATGTAGAACAGAATGCTGATAGTCACACAATTCTGCTGGGGAACCACCTCAATAATACTTTACATGCAATGAATTCCACAAGGTTACAATTGAATCAAAACATGTTATATGTTTGTCTATATAACATCGTTACAACATTGGATGAAACAAGACATATGTGCCCATGTAATCTGTATGACGTTATAATTAGGTATGTCACATAGCATTTAATGATGGTGGATATACACATTCATACATGTGCCATAGTGCAAGTGTCACTGTGATGGTTAAGTGAGAACTTTGTGGCATGTTGAGATGCTTTACTACAAAAACCCATGCCTTACTAAGTCAACAATATACGTAGTATGATCTCATGTCAGCAGCTCTCAGGAGGCATATAACAACATCTTTTATGAAAAGAACATGTAATTGAATGGCAATAACAGCCATCAATACAGTACCTCTCATCACTGTTTGTAATACCCTCTTATAGGGCTACCGTATAGCCACACCTCAACATAGCATGTGGGGATCGGTACCGATCCCCAAAGGAACTGTTCAGCAAAGCACAAACAGCCAAGCATACTTCCACGAAAGTGCTTTTTACCAAAAATGCACTTTCAAAGAAGTATGCCTGCAGCTAGAGGGAGTTGTGGGGGAATGACTGTTGTGGAGATCGTACTACGGTGTGGATAAGGGAATATTCCCTTTTCCTCACTGTAGTGCGATCTTGGAATGAGAATATTAGAGTAGGGGGTATGTGGGTGGTACAGCCCCCCACATGGGGGTTGCAGGGGAGATTTCCCCCCTGCATAAAAGTAGATTTATTGTTTTTTTTTCTTTAACGCACTTTAGCGAAAGCACTTTTTCTGTTATTGCGCTTTCATTAAAGTGTGTTCGGTGATTGTGGATTCGGACTATTGAACTTTTGTTCAATAATCCTAGATCCATCACTTGTGGATGACAGTAACATTGACATGTGAAATGTTGATAGGGTCATATGACATTACTAGGCTGATGGCCAACAACACATAAAATCCTAGACATTATTATACCATTTAAACCAAAATCACTATATCTATATGATGGAAGATACTAAGTGTATGTACGTATGTTCATATTTATTCAATTGCATTATATACTGCCTCTTTCCATATGTGACATGTGAACAGCCCCATGACAGAATTAGCAATCACACAACCAGTGGTCTGGAGATGGCTTTCAGAGGCTCATGGAAGGACTCTGCTTTATGATGTGTGTATGCATCACTGAGATGAGGACATACTCCAGTCCTCTGCAAGAAGGATGTTATGTGGACAGAGGGAAAAGGGGGTGTTGAATTCATGTGGCTATGTTAAAGGTTCTCCTAAGTGGTAGTTAAATGAAAAGAGGATCAAAAGACCATACAATAACTGTAATGTTTCACCAACCACACACACAGCAATTGACTGGGTCTTATTTGAACATTAAACCTGTGTAGGTATTGAAGCTAAATTCCATACAGTGTAAAGTTAGTACCACCACATCTGTCTGACTTTAACACTGTCACAGTGCACTTTACAGAGGATGATAGCATTGCTGTATGCTGAGAAAAAGATGTCAGTAGGAGTGTCTGACATAGATGTGGAGCCACATCTCAGTGTAAAATCTTCTCAAAAATGTTATTTGAATGAATGCCCACTCAAGTTGACTGCTGTCATATTAAATCTCTTAATTGTCTGGCTACAGAAGCTGGAAAATACAGTGCTTAACATTAGTGGCACAGCACAGTTTGACTTGAATGGTCTCAGAGTGCACTTTATAGAGGATGACATCATCAGTGTATGTTAACAGGAAAATGTTTGGAGGAGTGTCTGACATACCCATGGACTCACATGCCATTCTAAAATTGTCACCAAACTGATTACCGAATGAACACACACCAGTTGATTGGAGTGAGATTAAAACTTCTGCCTAACTACATATAGAGCACAGTATTTAACCCAAGCTCCATAGCACAACTCTGGCTTTCATGCTGCCAGACAGCACTTTATAGCTGATGACATCAACAGTGTCTGGTTACAAGAAGATGGTAGTAGGAGTGTCTCACATGCTGTTCTAAAATGGTTGCCAGAATGTGAACTAACTGAATACAAACACACCAGGTGAACACAGTAAGACTAGAACTCCTCCTAAAATATCAACAGGTTATAGTACTCAACCCAAATGCTACAGCATAAGCCTGGCTTTCATAATGTCAGACAACACTTCATAGCTAATGACATCAGCATTGTATGTTTGGGAGGAGATGTTGGGAGCCCTGTATGAAATGGCTGTGTAGTCATGTATGACTATAAAAAGCATTGTTCTTCATGAGACTTTATTGATGACAGTAGGATAAAGACTCATGTGCTTCTGACTACCTACACACCAGTCGATTGCAGTGAGATTAGAACCCTATCTAACTAGTTACACAGACTAGACAATACAGTATTTAACACAAGCACCATATCACAAATTTGACTTTTAAACTGTTGCTGGCCACTTTATAGTGAACAGCATCATCATTGCATGTTTAGGTAAAGATGTTAGAAGGCCTGTATCAAATGGCTGTGTAGGCATGTACGACTGACTACACACACACACACACACACACACACACACACACACACACACACACACACACACACACACACACACACACACATGCAAGCAAACACACACACATGCACATGTGTAGGTATAGAAAAAACATTTTGTTTTCCATGGGAATTAGTTGCTGAGAGTAGGATACAGACTCTTACACTTCTGACTACACACACACACACACACACACACACACACACACACACACACACACACACACACACACACACACGCACACAAACCAGTGACTGTAATGAGATTAGAACCTCTACTTATTTATTTATTTATTTATTATTTAGTTATTTAACATTTGTTTACCGGGGTGGACTGACTGGGTCTACAGAACCTGTTTTCAGTGGAGACCTGCGGAGAAAAGCTCCACATACAGTACAATACAAATACATTGTGGTCCAAAAACAATATAAGTGACATGAAGAATACTATACAAAAATAAGTTGATAGAATGTAAACTAGGCTACAAGATATACTACACATCTAGACAATTCTAGACAGTTATATCATTATAGACAATTGTAATCATTCTAACAAAATGTACATAGCCTATGAGTAGGTAAAGTGTACAAAAGTAGTATGTAGGTAGTACAATGTATGACATCAGCTGTTATAGTACATGAAAAATAAAATGTTAGTTTCAGTTAGGAAAATAATAGCAGAAGAGTTAGTGATGCAGAAAGATAGTGAGAGAGTTAAGAAGAATAGAGGCAATGCAGACTGAGCATTAGCTTAAGGCTATAGTATAGAAACAGAGACAGAGATAGGAGAAACTTAGCATCTTATAGACTGTGAAAGAGTATGATGCAACAGAAGAAAAAAAAATTGAAGCTAGCATGGAAGAAGAGGAAGAGCTGAGCATTAGGCTGGATTTATACAGGAGCAAAGCTGTGTATGTTTGATATGATTTTTTTAAAGAGGCTTTAAATTGGGTTAGGTCAGGTATAGACCTGGTATCAAAAGGCAGTGAATTCCATACTTTATAGACATAATATAAATACACTGACGTGTTTTTGAGATAGCTAAGAGATTTTTGCCTTCTGATCGTAGGGATCTATTTGGTGTATACGGTGTGACTAAGTTGCCTACCTCAGTGCAGGCAGTAGGCTTGAAAATAAGGCTGTGCAAAATGGATAGCTGAATAAAAGCAAGTTGGGTGGGAAGTTCAAGCCAGTTTAGTTGCAGTAGCACTTTACAGTGATGTCTGTAATATTTAAAATTTGTGGCAAACTTTGCTACTTTGTTGCATCACAAGCTACAGAACACAATACTTAATGCAAATGCCATAGCACAAGCCTGACTTTTACATTGTTGCTATACACTCTTGAAATTACTGATTGTAAAAACACCCTATTGCCTAGCGTTCACTGTGACAGAAGCTGTAAGAGCAATGAGCTCATGTTTACAATACAAATGACACAGGGCTTAAATCCAACTAAATATATTTTTTTACTTATGTTGTGAGGATGGCATTACAGAAGTAAATGTGATAATTCATGTCAATGTGAGAAGCTATGACTACAGTGAAGTACTGTATGAAAATAAACATCAGTCAATTAATTTATGTCAACAGTACACATATGGATTTGTATTTCTATACATTCAGGAGTCTAAATAAACATTAGAGTGAATGCCAAACAGAGACAAAGGTAGTTTATGAAATAGGGAGGATAATGTGACAGTTGGCATTATTTTTTGGAGTGGATGCTGCTATACCTGTTAGATGACTTGAATTCTAAGACATTGTTTGGGAGTATACATTTTATAACTTGATACATTTATGTGTGGCTTTACACACTGATAAAAGTAATTTGAATAACATGTGAGTCAAACCTATGTAAAGTAGAGAATACGTATCCTTAATAAAAAAATTGGAGTGTGCTAGATTAGAACCCTGGCACACTTATGCAGGGACATGAATTTACTCCAGCTGACACAGAAAAGTCTGGGTAACAGATGCATTTTTTTATACTCATTACTGTCCACAGTGTGGGGCAGCAGTGGTGGTGCAGCAGTTAGTGTTGCCACCTCACAGCAAGACGTTCTTTGGTTTGATCCTCGGCTGAGGTGCCTTCTGTGCAGAGTCTGCATGTCCTCCCTGTGGTCGTGTGGGTTTCCTCCAAATGCTCCGGTTTCCTCCCACATCCCAAAGACATGCTGTAGGTGGATTGGACACTCTAAATTGGCCCTAGGCAGCATGAGTGATTGTGTGTTTGTGTGTGTGTGTGTGTGTGTGTGTGTGTGTGTGTGTGTGTGTGTGTGTGTGTGTGTGTGTGTGTGTGTGTGTGTGTGTGTGTGTGTGTGCTTTCTGTGGAAGATTGGGCAACTTGACACCGTAAAACTCCACTGCCAATTATGAGTAGATAGATGATCCACTGTGGTGACCCCTAACAAGGAAAAGAAGAAAGAAAAAGATGAATTACTGTCCAGAGTGCTCATTGCTATAGAGGGCATGTTTGCCAGACATGCTCATTAGTTATATAGACACATTAAAGAACTGAGTGGTTAACCATGTATATGTGTGACATGACAGTTCAGGAAAAAAATGTTAATTGCAGAACCATACTTGTACTGATACCCACAGTTAAACATGTAATATATATGATATCATGTGTATGCTCGAACCACCTGCTATACATAGTTATTGTTATGTATAATTATTTTTATAGTGTTAATTTTTTACATGAAATACAGTGGAGCTGCATTAATAAAACTTAAAGCTTGTTGGATTAGAACCCTGGCACATCTGCATCAGGGCCTTTAAATTACACCTGGGCCACAGGAGAGCAAGGCAGCATGAGCATTTTTTACACTAATTACTGTCTACAAGTGCTGACAGCAGCTCAAAGCCACATAGTGTGTTGGTGCAGTGGAAGACTATGCATGTAATAATGTATCTGCCTGTTGTAGTGTTGTTAGATACCAAACCAGTGACTATATTGCACCTAGTTATCTAGAAAGTAGCTCTGAACGGCATTTGTGTCTTCCTAGGCTATAATCAAACTGATGTTACGTCTCTTGGCAATCTCTGCTTGAGTTGGAGACATTTACTACCTATTTTTGTCATATGTTCAGAACGTGCTTATTCTACAGAATCTCTTTCAACTCTAATGATAGAAATAATAACTACAGTTAAACATTTGTCAACAGAATTAAGGTTTTGTATGTATTATTACCTGTATTATTACCTGCCTATTCCTAAATGAAATGGTACTAATCTAAAATATTATATCCTCTATCCAGGTACTGCCCAGTACTCTACTTGACTGGCAGTAAACTAACTGCCCAAGATAGGACCGCCAGACCAGGTCTTGAAAGCACGACCAAAGCCTCAGCCCCAACGCTACCTCAAACTCAGCCAAGGTTATTAGATACTGTTTACATAATATTAAAACTGTAATTAATATTTACCGACCATTTATTGGGTTCAAACACAGCAGCCACCATCCATAATCTATGTTAATTCCTCTAACCTGGCTCTACTTTTGCTCCAAAATTAAAGTCAGAAGTGCCCAAATTAGCCCTGGCTTGTAAAATCTCCTACGTATAAAATCAGGACTCTTCACCAGTAGTCTGCAAACTCCGAGTTTGGGTTTGCCCCGCTCCGCTGCCTCGGCTCGCCTCCGCTCCCCACCCTGCCCCTTATCCCACCCTACCCCACTACCTCTAGATTTATAGCCACCTCGCCACACCTACTTCCTCTCCCACCCACTAGACTTCCTCCCTACCAACTCCCCCTGCACACCATCACCATGCCCAAGCCAATAGGGATAATTATCCTACTTATCCCACCACTCATTTTATTACCCTATCTCTTAACAAGTTATGAACACCTGTCCTTATCAGGATTCCACTACCCAAATTACCACACAAGTTCCCTCCCCACCATCTATAGACGAATTCTTCCCCCATAATACAACTCCCAAAACAACAAAACTGAGTGATCTGTACCTAAAAAAGCAACACCATATAACTACCAAAACAAAGCTAGGTCTAAAATTACTATCCAAAGTTCTAAAATTAATAGAATACCTAAGGAAAAACATCACCAAAGATGGAGATATCCATCCCAACCCAGGCCCTACCAGATCAACAGAGCCCACTCAACATCCAATCTCCCTTAGACCAGCTAACTCTCTACTCATTTGTCACCTAAATATAAGAAGTCTGAACAACAAGGTTCACAACTTACACGCCATGCTTGCAACCTACTTACCTGACTTCATGTGTCTGACTGAAACTTGGCTTAAACCATCAACCAAAGACAATCAGATAATGCCACCTGGGTACAACATACTCAGGGCTGACCGATTAAAGAAAGAGGAGGAGGGATAGCTGTCCTATATAAAAATACGCTAAACGTCCTAACTCACCCCAAACAACCACCACAGGTTGCAAATGCTGAAACTCTAGCTCTAAAAATACAATTAAATAAGCAAAAAAGCATAAACCTAATAGTTATCTATATACCCCCAGGGAACAATACTGAAACTTTAGAAGCCATCCTAAACTGGATAGATAACAACTATCCACAAGAAACAGTAGTCCTGGGAGATGTTAACATTGATTGGAACAAATGTTCTGCTCAGTCCAGTCCTACTTCTTTAAATCTCCATGGTTTCTCTCAGGTTATAACCACTACCACCAGACTAGGTAATAATAAACAAAAGGAAAGCATACTTGATTGGGTGCTCATCAAGGAACACCCCCAAAAATATACCCCGGGGACTCTACCTAATGATCTTAGTGATCATCTGCTTACTTACATCAGGAAAGATAACCCAACCAATGCTAGCTTACCAGTCTATAGAACAGTCAGAAACAAAAAAAAATTTGATCCTCTAAAGTTTAACAAGGCACTCAATCACTGTAACTGGTCAACATTGAAATCCCTTCCCCTTGACGAAGCAGTCTCACATTTTAATCAAACATTCCTTACCCTACTTGACTCTCATGCCCCCAAAAGGGTGTCCAGAATCAAAACTCACATAGCACCTTGGCTAACCTCAGAATCCAAAACCAAAATAACTAATAGGGACAAAGCTTGGAACAAATGGCGTACTACCAAATTACCACTAGATCGGGTCATCTTCCAGCAATTGAGAAATGAAACCAAAAAGGCCACCACCCAAGATAAGAAAAACTACTTTCACCACCTACAAAACAAAAACCAAAAGAACCCTCAAAAATTCTGGGCAGGATTGAACAAACTTCTCCAACCAGGAAAATCCACCACTCCTACCCCTGAAACTCTATCTGATAAGAACCAAGAAGAAATAGCTAACAACTTTAATACCTTCTTCACGAAACAATTCAGGTACTAGCTAACCAACTACCCACCCCCTCTACCACACCTAACAATATGCCTCCTAACTCTGCACTATCCTTTAACCTCCAACCCATATCCACTGCCTTCATCCGATCCTGTTTGAAAAAGCTAAAACCAACTACCCTCTCAGCAGACCTTCTACCTGCAGAATACTTGCAAATTGCTGCAGATGTCATAGCATACCCTATTTCAATATTAATTAATAGAACCATTACCGAGTCCACTATCCCAGCAATCTGGAAAATATCTTACGTCATTCCTCTTCACAAAGGAGGAACATCCACCGAGCTCTCTAACTATAGACCAATTGCTATACTATCACCACTTGCCAAAATCATGGAAAAGTGTGTGCATAAACAACTCATGTCCTATCTCACCCAAAACAAACTACTAACTGATTGTCAGCATGGATTTAGACCCAACCATAGCACGACCACTGCTCTCCTCTCTTTTACAGAGAAAATTAACCATAACCGGAATAACAAAAATATCTCCTCAGCCCTCTTTCTAGATATGTCGAAAGCTTTTCGACATGGTAAACCACCAGCTACTTCTTAAAACCTTATCAACCTTACACCTAGACACCCAAGTCCTAAACTGGTTTCAGGCCTACCTCGTAGGTAGACAACAGGCAGTTATGTGGCAGAACAAACTCTCCTGCCTATTGCCGAATACTATGTACCCCAAGGGTCCATCCTAGGTCCACTTCTGTTCTCAATTTTTATAAATGACCTCCATACAGTTATCCCCGAAGCCACCTGTATTCAATATGCAGATGACTCAACTATCATCTGTTCTAATCCTATCCTTGACAACCTTCTAATAACTACCCAACTCTGCTTCACCAAAGTTGAAAATTGGCTAACTAACCATCAACTCATCTTAAACCCAAAACCCAACTTCTCCTTTCCGGGTAACAGATGCATTTTTTTATACTCATTACTGTCCACAGTGTGGGGCAGCAGTGGTGGTGCAGCAGTTAGTGTTGCCACCTCACAGCAAGACGTTCTTCGGTTTGATCCTCGGCTGAGGTGCCTTCTGTGCAGAGTCTGCATGTCCTCCCTGTGGTCGTGGGTTTCCTCCAAATGCTCCGGTTTCCTCCCACATCCCAAAGACATGCTGTAGGTGGATTGGACACTCTAAATTGGCCCTAGGCAGCATGAGTGATTGTGTGTTTGTGTGTGTGTGTGTGTGTGTGTGTGTGTGTGTGTGTGTGTGTGTGTGTGTGTGTGTGTGTGTGTGTGTGTGTGCTTTCTGTGGAAGATTGGGCAACTTGACACCGTAAAACTCCACTGCCAATTATGAGTAGATAGATGATCCACTGTGGTGACCCCTAACAAGGAAAAGAAGAAAGAAAAAGATGAATTACTGTCCAGAGTGCTCATTGCTATAGAGGGCATGTTTGCCAGACATGCTCATTAGTTATATAGACACATTAAAGAACTGAGTGGTTAACCATGTATATGTGTGACATGACAGTTCAGGAAAAAAATGTTAATTGCAGAACCATACTTGTACTGATACCCACAGTTAAACATGTAATATATATGATATCATGTGTATGCTCGAACCACCTGCTATACATAGTTATTGTTATGTATAATTATTTTTATAGTGTTAATTTTTTACATGAAATACAGTGGAGCTGCATTAATAAAACTTAAAGCTTGTTGGATTAGAACCCTGGCACATCTGCATCAGGGCCTTTAAATTACACCTGGGCCACAGGAGAGCAAGGCAGCATGAGCATTTTTTACACTAATTACTGTCTACAAGTGCTGACAGCAGCTCAAAGCCACATAGTGTGTTGGTGCAGTGGAAGACTATGCATGTAATAATGTATCTTTTTTGAAAATGGCAATGTCTCTTTATTGTCTGCAGGTGCTTTGAAACTGCAGGTGTTGTGTATGCATGCTGACTAGCAAGCAGCACCACTTAGCATGTTCGTGGAATGGAAGGCAAAAGATTTAATAATGTATCTATTCTGAAAGTCTTATTTGTCTTCGGCATTACACCATATTTGTGCAAAGGTAAGCAATGGGTAAATGAGACAGGCAATGCCCAAGATACATTATTATTGTAAAAACTGGTTATTAACTTTTATCATTAAAAGAAAAATGTGGGAATTGAACCATGATCTACATATCCTATCTACTGTGTGCTTTATAATTTTTACCATGTGTGATATAAATTATGCTGTCCTTATTTATCACTGCCATAGAATCCAATAAATGTAAAATATTTATATATTTCACCCAGTTTGTGCTAAACCGCTAGCCGTGCAAATCTTATTAATAATAAAAAATTACAAAATACATTTTAACACATGCCATTTTTACACAACTCTGGATTTAAACTACCATAGTAATGAAATAAAAAAAAAGTAAATAATAATGCTTAGGAGCAACCCAGCATGAAATAAAGTCTCCAGCATCGATTGAGTACCAATTATGTGGCAAAAATGTTAAAACATCCAAGAATAGTCCGTCCTTGATAAAATCAAGTATATTTATTTAAACACGTAAAATAGGTAAGCGCTTTCACCAAGAGGCTTCCTCAGACCATTAGCAAACAGATACTCAAACCTTTAACTGTCTTATATATAATAAATGGTTAATTGAGTAATTAAATTCAATGACATCATCAACAATTTAAAGTGAAAGCCAAGTAATACAGGCATATACTAGAGCATACAAATATATATATATAACATTTCCCATCTATAAGAGTTTGATACTATATCAAGCACTGAAAGTACACCCTAATAAAAACATATATATAAATATATATATATATATATATATATATATATATATATATATATATGTAAAACATTTATAAAGCCTTAATATAAATAAATAAATAAAAATACATTTCTAACACTAAGAATAATTAAAAACAAACAATATAAAAAGTTTAATCTAACAATTAATCTCCTCTTTTTAAAAACAGGCTTAAGTGGAATTTTATCATTCAGTCCTGGAGTAACATGTGCCTTAAATCTAATGATCCATTTAATCTCTATTCTTTCCGTGTAATTTCTAATATCTCCCCCTCTGGAACTGAGGTTATTCACCTGGAGGACCATACATTTAAAAGTATGCTTGGTGTCTGTTTCAAGAACATGCTTAGATAGAGCATTAGTACTAGATTGAATGTGTATTTGATAAAGATGTTCTCTTATCCTGTCCCTGAACCTTCTATCAGTTTTACCTACATAGAAGGCAGGGCAGCAAGTACACAGTGCAAGATAGACAACGTGTTCAGTGTTGCAAGTGGCAACAACCTCAAACTGGAAACATTTAGATGTAACTGGATGAATGAACATATTATGATTATAAATGCAAGAGCAAAAATTGCAGCTATTACATAGAAACGTACCATTTCTATGAAAGTCATTGCTAGAAACTTCCATCATGTTAGGATAACATAGAATTCTGTGCAAATTCTTCTTATTCATAAATGTAAACTGTGGATTCTCACCAACAATATCTTTAATTAATGGGTCAACAGTCAGGACCTTCCAATGTTTGTAAATTATTTCTCTAACATCATTAAAATCATGTGTATAAAACATAGAACATTTCTGTGTATCTTTCACATCATTATTTGTTCTTACAGAATTATAGCAACTGGAGTACATATTTCTACCATAATCAGAGAAATATGGAGAGGCTCTGTCACTCCTGTATTGTTCAATATATTGATAGCAGCCAGATATTTCATGTATGTTATATGATCTGGCTAACTGTCTCCCTTTAAGATCTATTAATTCATTCTCATAGCCCTCTTGAGTTGGATTCAGCCTAGAGGCTCTAATAGCTTGTCCTTTAATGATGTTATTAAAGACAAACTTCGGGTGCATGTTCCTTCTATGTAACAAAGTATTCCTGTAACAGGGTTTCCTATACACACCAGTGTTGAGTTTACCATTAATCAGTCTCTCTATATAAACATCCAAGAAATTTATCTTAAGAGTAGACACATCCATTGTAAATTTTAAATAGTCTGTAAATGAATTGATTTCATTGAAAAAAATGTGCAAATCATTTTTACCGCCTGTCCACAAAAGAAATAGATCATCTACGAAATGTTTGTAGAAGATCACAAATTTCTGAAAGCTATGTAACGGGAATAAATATTCCCTTTCCCACATAGCCATCACCAAGTTGGCGTAGCTATAGGCACAAGACGTGCCCATAGCTACGCCATCTTTCTGTATGAACATATCATTATTAAAAACAAAAATATTATTTTCCAATACTATTTCAAGTAGTGAACATAACAAATCTACTTTGGTAGATGTAAATTCAGTGTATTGTGTAAGATATTTGTGAATATTTTCAATGTACTTATTGAAAGGGAATAACTGTAAACAGTGACTTAACATCTAAAGTCACTAGAAAATAAGGATGGGTATCTTCTATTGAATCCCTTTTAACGTAGAGGTCTAACAAAAACTGTTTTGTGTCTTTGAGGATAGATGTATTCTTATCAACTACATATCTTAATTTTTTTTCAATATAAACCAAAATGGGTTCAGTGACTCAACCTGTACCAGCGACTATCGGTCTCATCGGTGGGTGAGTTGGGTACTTATGTATCTTGGGTAAACGTTGAATAACAGGTATTAAGAGATTTTCAACCCAGAAAAAATTAAACATCTCTACACTAATAATTCCACTTTTCTTTAGGTCCTCTAGGGTATCATAAACCCTTATAACATGATTATGGACATTTCCCAAAGGAATAGGCATATAAAACTTCCTCTCATCAAGCATTTCATACATGGAGCAATTATATTCAGCCATATCAATCACTAATACACGTCCACCTTTATCTGCTGGCCTGATAATAATATTCTTGTCATTTTTCAGTCTACTCAATGCTGATCTCTACCTGCATGTTAAATTACCTTTGTTGTATTCATGAGAATGGTTACATAGATTATAGACATCTTCCTCAACCATTTTACTAAATGCGTCTAGTAAGGGGTGGTAGTTAGGAATGAATGTACTTGGTTTTGAAAAACGTTGAAGTTTAGAGTTAGTGTCTTCATTCTTAAACAGTAATTTTAATTGTACATTACAGGCAAACAACTTAGTGTCTAAAATAATATCTGTCAAGTCACTGTTGGTAGTGGGTATGAATGATAGACCCTTATTCAACAATTCAGTTTCATCTTTATCTAAGGGTCTATGGGAGATATTCCACACTATATTGGTGTTCATTTCTCCCACATTTTCTTCAGAGTGGGTCTTCTCTTTTCTCTACCAGATGCTTTCCTTTTCTGTCTCCCCCTGCTCATGGATCGACTCCTTCCCCTTCTGGAAATTTAGGTAATTGGGAAAGGGGGAGGATGTGTCGAACTTGAGCTACTGGTAGAGGGTAATACCTTTCTCTTGACGACTGGTTCAATATTAGCTGATGTGTCCAAATTACTACAAGAATGTGAACTAACTGCATCTAAATCTGTAGTGTTACTTGTCTTACTGGACCCTCTACGGTCACTACTAACACCAGTATCAATACTGTCTACTGGTGTTAATATATTAGGTGCTTCTGATACACTAACAGATAAATTGCTGTCAGTATTCACAACAGTTCCAACAATGTCAATATTACTACTACTTGTATTATTTACATCAACAATAGGAATATTCACATTCATAAGAGTGGATGTAGATGTATGCATAGGTCTACTTCTACCCCTTGTTTGACCGTGTCCACTATTAAAATTATAAGGCCAAGTAAAGACTTGACCATGTGAAAAGTCAAACATGTCCCATTTTAATTTGTGCTTCTTCTGTTCGAGGAGCCATTTCTCAAACAGAAAGACACCATCAAGTAGCCGTTCCATCGTCGTTCAACTTCTGCAGTTGGAAATTTTTCTTAACAGTTCAGTTTGTTGTTTTCTAATGATTTCTTCAAGTCTATCTTCTTCTGGTAAAAATAAGTCATTCAACAAAGACATATAGTTCAAGCTCACCTGAATGTTCAATTGTATCAGTATCAGTAAAATGATTTGCACATTTTTTTCAATGAAATCAATTCATTTACAGACTATTTAAATTTACAATGGATGCATCTACTCTTAAGATAAATTTCTTGGATGTTTATATAGAGAGACTGATTAACAGTAAACTCAACACTGGTGTGTATAGGAAACCATGTTATAGGAATACTTTGTTACATAGAAGGAGCATGCACCCGAAGTTTGCCTTTAATAACATCATTAAAGGACAAGCTGTTAGAGCCTCCAGGCTGAATCCAACTCAAGAGGTGTATGAGAATTAATTAATAGATCTTAAAGGGAGACTGTTAGCCAGATCATATAACATACATGAAATATCTGGCTGCTATCAAAGTATTGAACAATACAGGAGTGACAGAGCCTCTCCATATTTCTCTGATTATGGTAGAAATATGTACTCCAGTTGTTATAATTCTGGAAGAACAAATAATGATGTGAAAGATACACAGACATTTTCTGTTTTATACACATGATTTTAATGATGTTAGAGAAATAATTTACAAATATTGGAAGGTCCTGACTGTTGACTCATTAATTAAAGATATTGTTGGTGAGAATCCACAGTTTACATTTATGAATAAGAAGAATTTGCACAGAATTCTATGTTATCCTAACATGATGGAAGTTTCTAGCAATGACTTTCATAAAAATGGTACGTTTCCATGTAATAGCTGCAATTTTTGCTCTTGCATTTATAATCATAATACGTTTGTTCATCCAGTTACATCTAAATGTTTCCAGTTTGAGGTTGTTGCCACTTGCAACACTGAACACGTTGTCTATCTTGCACTGTGTACTTGCTGCCCTGCCTTCTATGTAGGTAAAACTGATAGAAGGTTCAGGGACAGGATAAGAGAACATCTTTATCAAATACACATTCAATCTAGTACTAATGCTCTATCTAAGCATGTTCTTGAAACAGACACCAAGCATACTTTTAAATTTATGGTCCTCCAGGTGAATAACCCCAGTTCCAGAGGGGGAGATATTAGAAATTACATGGAAAGAATAGAGATTAAATGGACCATTAGATTTAAGGCACATGTTAGTCCATGACTGATTGGTACAATTCCGCTTATGCCTGTTTTGAAAAACAGGAGATTAATTGTTAGATGAAACTTTTTTATATTGCTTGTTTTTAATTATTCTTTGTGTTAGAAATGTATTTTTATTTATTTATTTATTTATATATTTATATTAAGGCTTTATACATGTTATATATATATATATATATATATATATATATATATATATATATATATGTTTTTATTAGGGTGTACTTTCAGTGCTTGATATAGTATCAAACTCTTATAGATGGGAAATGTTATATATATTTTTGTATGCCCTAGTATATGCCTGTATTACTTGGCCTTTGACTTTAAATTTTTGATGATGTCATTGAATTTAATTACTCATTTAAACATTTATTATATATAAGACAGTTAAAGGTTTGAGTATCTGTTTGCTAATGGTCTGAGGAAGCCTCTTGGTGAAAGCGCTTACCTATTTTACGTGTTTAAATAAATATACTTGGTTTTATCAAGAGCAGACTATTCTTGGATGTTTTAACCTTTTTGCCACATAATTGGTACTCAATCGATGCTGGAGACTTTATTTCGTGCTGGGTTGCTCCTAAGCATTGTTATTTACTTTTTTCTTTCTTTACCTGTGACTGGCTTTGGAGCATTTATCCCTTGGTGGTTTGCTTTCTATTTTTGTTGTACATTACCATATTAATGAACCTACAAAACACACTAGGAGTGTCTCATCTCTCTTTGCCACAGAAACAACATAGCAGCAGGAAAGCACATCATGTGCATACAAGCAATTCCCATTTACACAACAGTTTTAACAAAACATATACAATTGTACACTCTCATTTGCTTGTACATATGTGGCTTACATATTTAGTGCAATAACTGAACACACAACCTGTTATGAATATTCTCAGCAATGTAGATCTGTCTTTTTTTTGTAATGTGTTCATTCTTTGCTTATCTGTGCTGTACTCTCAGTCATGCAGTCTATAGCGTATTTTCCATCATTGTCCATTAAGTGTATGATAGAAATACATGACAGTGAACATTATTTTTCAGCAAAGGCAAGAGCGTTTGGCTATTAGTAAACATAAATGATAAATGTGTGCTCTTTAGTTCCATTTAAAAGCTTGACAAAGTTACTTCTATTTTATAACTGTTTCCTGGGTGACACACCCAATGCAGGTAAGTTAGTCTGAATTGCTCCTGAGTCTTACTTCTCCCCCTCACTAATCAGTCACAGTTGCAATACATTAGTAATTAACAGTGAGGCAGTGTCTACACTATGTTTTCACCTGCTACACAAAGTCAAATGTTTGATATTCAGCAATTCTTATGAGTTCACACATCATTAGCATCTCAATCATGCTCAGAGGTCTGAATCTACGCTATGAAAAAGAAACTGTGTAATTAGGAAGCTTGAAGGTGAGGAGACTTGTGTATTTTGACAAAATAGAAGATTGCTATTCTTTTTGATTTATTTTCAGCGAATATGACTGTATTTTTCATATGCAATCTAGATTTTGTAACATATTACAAAGCAAATTATATATATATATATATATATATATATATATATATATATATATATATATGCAGTAGAAAACAAAACTTTTATCGATATGGTTTTCTTATAGTTCAGTATTATATAGGCATGTTTGGCAGGCATTTACATTTCTCAGATAAACAGGTCATTAACCTTCATCAAAAGTGTTATTGTTAAAATTGGTATTTTACAGCCATCTATATTATTGCAGGGACATGTAATGTACTATGTCAACGACAAAGGTGTTTTACATCTGAGATGTCCCAGAGACACCTCCCAGGGGATTGGTGGGCACAGTTAGGATCATTGGATCATAGGTTACTAGGCTAATGGCCCTGGTGTCCTCTCAAGCCTAGTCAAGAGTTTATCCCCAAAAAGAAACCTCAGTAAGCACCTGTCACCCCTGTCAATTCCTGGGACAAATGTATGGTTTCCCATCCACTCATCAAGGTTGTGCTGGAAGAGGGTCAGTGAGGTGCGCTGTTTGACATGTATGGGAAGTCTATTCCAGAGACAGAATAGCCTCTGGGAGACAAACCTGTCTCTCCAGCAGGTTTTGTTGATGTCACACATTAGATTCAGACCTTTTGAGTGGGAAGTGTGTCAGGAGTTAAACTTATGAATATGGAGCATCTCTATTAGGATAGGATCTGAGATTGCCTTGTAGGCAAGACACAGATCACCCCTGAGCAATCTGTACAGTACCAAGTAGAGTGATAATGATTTGAGCCTGTTAGCATAGGACAGGTGTTGGAGACCATGGGTTCACTTTGTGAGGTATTTCAGTGGCCTTTCCAGTTGTTGGAGATGTTTGGAGAGGTACATTCCAAATGGGGCTTTATACTCAATTATTGGTCTAATAAGGGGGAGGTATAGAGAGGTAATAACCTCATTTTTTTCTGGATGCAATCCCTTTACTTATGAGATGAACCAAGTAAAAGGCTTTTCTGACCACTGCCACTACATGATGGTCCAATGTGAGGTTGTTGTCAACCTAAGTATCCAGGTCCCTCACCACAGGTTGTGTGCTTAGGGGATTGCCATTGATGTGGTAATCAATAGAGGTCATGTTTTTGCCAACTGATGATACATTTTTTTGCAATTAGCTTGAGGCCATGACTTTGGCACCAGTAATTAGTAGCTGTGGGACTCTCCTAGCAGTATTTTAACATCATTTGGGGAGTCAATGACAGCACCCAACTTGCAGTCATCCACAAACATAGTCAGCGACAGGCCTTTTGTCTTTGCATGGACCTCTGAGAAATAGATGCCAAACAGAAGGGTTCTAGGACACATCTCTGGGGAACTCCACTAGTGGCATGTAGGCTATCAGAGGTGGAGGTGCTGAGTTTGACTTTGCGGGTCCTGTTGGTGAGCCAGTTGGCCACCTACCTGATGAGATAGGGATTTACACCAAGTTGTGTTAGCTTTTTGATGATGCCCAAGTGGATGATTGTGTCAAAGGCCTTGGCCAAGTCAAGGTAAGCTGTACGTACTGACTTTCCCTCATCCAGGGCCTTGTTGACAGTCTAAAAAGAGGTCAACCAGGTTCAACAGGCAATATCTGCCCTTGCTGAATCCGAACTGGATGGGGTCAACTGCTTGGAGATTCCCTATGTCATTCTTTATGATATTCATCATAATATGTTCCATGGTTTTACAGATCAGCCTTGTCAAGCTAATGGGGTGACAGTTTCCAGGGTCAGTAGTGGCACCACCTTTGTGCAAGGGGCTAACAATGGATGTTCTCCAGTGTGCTGGAATGAATCCAGTATTTAGGCTGTGGTTGAATAAGGTGCTCAATGGCAAAGCCAGTTCTTGCTGGAGATGATGCAGAATACATCCTGTTCCAGGTCCCATGGAAGCTGTGTTATTTGCCTTGGATAGGGCCTGTAACACTTAATCTATGGAAATGTGAGGTGCAGGACAAGTATCAGGGATGTCAAAAGGGCCTATGGGGGGACAGGGGGTGACATTTGCACTGAACCAATCTGCTAGCAGATTGGCTAAGTCAACAGGATCAGTGTAAGTGATACTGTTAAGTACTAATTTGGAACAAACCTGGGCTTTGCCATGGAGGTTCCTGAAATAACTGAAGAAGACTTTAAGGTTTCCTTTTGTTATAGAGGCTAGTTTTGATTCATAATTGGCCTTGGAGGTTTTCACTAGTGATTTAATTTGCTTGTTGAGGCTAAGGAGGGAGTTTTTCCAATTTGGAATGTGTTCCCTTTTACCCTTGGACAACAGTTTCTTCCTTTTGTTGTAAAGCCTGTTGATAGACGATGTCCACCAAACAGGTCTTTGCTTCCTTGAGGAGCATGTTTTAGTTCTATTGGGTATGGCTGAGTCCATGCCATTGTACAGATGCTTATATACTGAATTGGTGTACTGTTCACTATAGTTGCCTACATCCTCTGAGGGGGGCAGTGTTGTTAAGCCACAGATACCCTCCCTTAGGAGGTTGTAGTCAGCTTTTGAGAAGTTTTTTTAGCTTGATTATGGCTGGAGTGATGTTTGGTAGGAGAGAAACTTCTAATGAGACAGTCCAATGATCTGATCTCAATAGGGAGGAACATACTATGGGAGTGGTGCATCGGTCACCCATGTTGGTAAGAACCAAGTCAGAAAGTTATCTCCCCTTGAGAGGGATGAGACTAGGTGGGCTAGTGCATTAGAATTGATGAAGTTGAGGAATCATTGGGAAAGTGCATTAGTGCAAAATAATTCACTCAATCTATGGTGGGGAAGTTGAAGTTACCAAGCATCAGGGTGTTAGTAGAGGGTACCTTGATGGAGTCAAGTAGATTCAGGTAAGAAGAGTGGGTGTCCTGAGTCATGGAGGGGGGTCTACAGCTAGTTATAACTTGGATGGGTGTCTTGCCAACTGTCAGTTGTACCTGGAGTAGTTCCATTGAATCATGCTGGAAAACCAGTCTGGAGGTGTGCCTTCCCTTAATGAAGATAGAGACATCACTGGGTTTTCCCAACCTCAATTTGGGGCAAGAATGTGTGGAATGAGGTATAGCTTGGTAAGGCAGGGGTGCTGTCTGCAGCCCCGAACCAAGTTTCCATGACCATATAGACATGAGCATCTTACAATGCAAAGAATGCCTCCAGTGAGTCAATTTTCAGGTTAATGCTCCTAGTGTTAAGCCGTATGACCTTTAATTTGCTTATTGATCAATCTTTTAAGTTGGAAGGTTTGTCTTTGGGATAGTCCCTGAAAAGGCATAATGGTGGAGGCAAGATCCTTGGCCAGGATCCAGAAACCTAGTGGGGATAGGTGAAGGCCATCTCTGACAAAGCATCGAGGCCTGTTGACCATGTCATGCCAAGCAGACAGATACTAGATCCCCTTTGAATGAGACCAGAAACTAAGCCAATTGTTGAAGTCAATCATTTTTTATTGGCATTGTAGTATCATTCTTGGTGAAAGTATGATGCTGCTTAGGGCTAGGGTCATACCTGCATGGAGCGCACACTCCAAGAGTTCAATCATATCTCTCTTATAGGTTCATAGTTTCATAGGTTGGTATTAGGCTATCAGCACTAGGGCCTACACAAGCCTAGACATACAAATTCCCTGGCTATTTCTTCACACAGTATTTACTTCCCTGGACCCCTGTCTAGTAGAGTGACTGATGAGATCCCTGGGGTGAATTTCTTATCTCCCATCCAATCATCAAGGTTCCTTTTGAATAGGGACAAAGAGGCACTCTGCTTGACATGTATGGGTAGTCTATTCCAGAGTCTGAGGAGTCTCTGGGTCAGGAACCTATCCCTCCAGCATGTTTTGTTCATTGTGATGGCAAGGTTTAGATCCCTGGAGCATGTGTCTCTGAGGGATTGGGATTTCTTTAAGTGTAGCATGTCCAACAGCTCTGGATTTGACATGGTCTTGTATGTTAAGCAAAGATCGCCTCTGAGTAGACGATATGCGACAGAGTATAGGTGGAGTTTTTTTAGAGGGTCAACATAGGGCATCTGCTTTAGGCCTGTGATTCTTTTAGTGAGCATCTGTTTCTGTAAGGACCTTTTGTAGAATATTCAAATCATTTGGGGATTCAATAATGGCTCCCAGTTTGCAGTCATCTGTGAACTTTGTTAGCCAGAGTCCATTAGTGCTGGTCTGTACTTCAGAGAAGTAGATGCCAAACAAGATCGGTCCCTGAGGTACTTCACTTGTCATTTGTCTGGAGATGGATTTGGAGTCAGCTACTTTTATAGTGTGGGTTCTGTCAGTAAGCCAGTTGCCAACCCAATGAGTGACATAGGGATTAATGCCCAGCTTAGTAAATTTATCTATGATTACAGAGTGGGGGATGGTGTCGAAGGCCTTGTTGAGGTCTAGATAGGTTGTGTAGACCACCTTACCATTGTCCACAGCTCTGGAGACTGATTCGAATAAGTCAATCAGATTCAGGAGACAATCTTGGCCCTTCACAAACCCAAACTGCATGGGGTCCAGAGTTTGAAGGTTGCCAATGTCTTTGTTTATAAGTTCCATGATAATATGTTCCATGGTCTTGCAGATCAGGCTCATCAGACTGATGGGGTGGTAGTTCCCAGGATCCAAGGTGGATCCCCCCTTGTGGAGTGGGATAACTGTAGCTGTGTGCCACTCAGTGGGCACAAAGCCTGAGGTGAGGCTATGATTAAACATGAAACTTAGGTGAAGTGCAAGTTAATTTTGTAGTTCATGTAGTACACAGCCTGGGATGCCATCTGGCCCCATGGATGCTGTATTCTTAGCTTTAGAGAGTGCATTTTTTACCTCTGTGGCTGTTATTATTGGAATTTGGCAATCTTTCAGTATTGAGATGGGCCCTTCAGGGGGTGAGAGGGGGGTGAAGTTTGCACTGAATCGATCTGCCAGGATATTGGCAATATCCTTGGCATCAGTATATATAATCCACACAAAAAAAGAGATGAAGGCAATAACTGTAGCAAGTAACCACAAAAAATTTGCCTGAAAACTCCAATAGAGGGCCCGCAACACAAACGGATAAAAAATAATAAATGTTTATTTATTCCGATGGTATACACTTCCACTAAAACCACAAACCAGTATATATAATGCCATTCTGTTGTAGCTCAGAGCAGATCTGAACATTGCCATTTAGATTCTTGACATAGCTATAGAATGTCTTGTGGTTTTCTTTGGAATGTTTGGCAATTTTATTTTTGTAACTAGCTTTGGAGGATTTTATGAGGGATCTCAGCTTCTTAGTGAGGCTGGTAAGGGTGTTTTTAGCATCCTGGGATTTTCCTCTTTTCTGCAACAGTTTCTTCTTTTTGTTGTAAAGTTTGTTTATGGCAAGAGGCCACCAGATTGGCTTCCTTTTTTTGGAGGAGAGTGTCTTGGTTCTATTGGGGATGGCACGATTTATGCACAAGTGGATATGCTTGTACAGTGCCTTAGTGTAGGATTCAGCAATCAAACATTCAGTTCCCGTCTGCATGGGTGCCATGAAATTTGTCACTTCTGACTTTAGTAGCATGAAGTTGGCTTTGGAGAAGTTTTTTATGGAGGTTTCCTTACTGGGGGGTGGGGGTGGGATGTGGATGTCAAGGGTGATTAGCTTATGGTCAGACCTAACCAACGAGGGGGTGATCATAGGTGTGGAGCATCGATTTTCCATGTTGGTAATGACCAGGTCTAGGATATTGGAGCCTTTGGTGAGAATAAGGATTAGATGATCCAGGGCACTGGAATTTATGAATTCCAAGAACCGTTGGACAAAGGTGTTGGTACATGACTAGTTTTCCCAGTTAATGGCAGGGTAATTGAAATCACCCAGCATTAGGGTGTCTGGTTGTATCTTAATATTTTCCAGTATGTTTAGAAAGGTGTAGTGAGAATCTTGGGGCATGGTGGGGGATCTGTAGCAAGCTACAATTTGGATTGCAGTCTTACCTAGTGTTAGTTACACCTGGAGAATTTCAGCTACATTGTGTTGGGCAACTAGCCTGGTGTTGTGACTATCCTTGGTGAATATGGACACTCCTCCACCTTTAGTATTTTGGTCCTGGTTTGGTGGCCGAACATGTGCTAAGAGTTGCAAAAACAAAAGAACAATGCACCAAGGTAGCACACAATGGGGTCTTTAATAAAATAAACAAAAGAAAACAATGGTAAGCGCTTTCGCAACACTCAGTTGCTTCTTCAGACAAAATGTTAAATCAGCTCATTTCTTAAATACTCTTGAAACCAATTAGCATAATTAGTGATGTCATACCTGAAGGAACATTTGAAGGCACAGACAAAAACTAAACATAAATCAGATAAAATACATAACATAAGCTTCTACTAAGCATAAAAAATCTTTTTAAAAAATCAATTATGTAAAATTCATTCATAAGTAAGAGGCAATAAATATTATGCTTAAAATTACTTCATGCTTTTATGCACCTTGGTTTTACCTACAGCCGTTTTTGTTTGATAGTGCTAAGAGATGTAGCCTGGTATTGCAGGGGTGCTCTCTGAAGTCTTGAACCAGGTCTCAGTTACTGCACAGTTATCAATGTTCTCCATTTTTAGGAGTGCCTCGAGTGAGAGCATTTTGAGGTGTAGACTTCTAGCATTGAGTAGCATTACCTTCAGATTTTGCATGCTTGTACCTGTTACAGTGGTGGTTTTGTGCTTTGAATTTTGCCTAAAAGAGGCACTATAAGGGTGGTAAGAGCCTTATCCAGTAACCTGAATCCCAGGGGTGACAGGTGCAGACCATCTCTGACAAAGCATCGTGGTCTGTCAATCATGTCTTCCCAGGCAGACAGATACTGGATCTCCTTTGAATGACACCAGAAGCTTAGCCTATTGTTGAAGTCAATCATTTTGTCCTTATACTGTGGTATCATTCTGGGCAAAGGCAGGATGCTACTGAGGGCTAGGTTATATCTGCCTGGGCCACATGATCCAAACGTTCTTCCATGTCTCTTTTCATGTAGTCCAGGGAGGTCCATCTCAAGTCATTCACTCTAACATAGACAATGACAGAGTTATATTTGTACTTGTTGTGGAGTGGCTTGAGTGCATGCATTATGTGGAGGATCCTGGCACCCAACAGGCAGCTGACTGTAATTTTCTCCTTGTTCAGCCTGTTGAGTGAGACATCAGTGTGACTGACTATAGAGTCACCTATGACTAAAGTGTTGGGTGTGTTGTCTTGCCTTAGGGGCTGTTGTTGGGTGGCACACTGGTGTTGTTAGCTATGTGACACTTTGGTTGTGATTGGTGTTTGTTTGCATTTCAGCTTCGGAGGTCCTTGTTGCTTGGGCAGGTTAATTTTAAAGGCCTACACATATGTGGCTTTAGTGTTGCTATGCATGGGTGTTGGTGGTGTGGGTTTAGAAGGGCTATGTGTTACTTGAGGTGTAGTGCGGGTGTTAATCTTCTCCTCTTGACTGTCTAGCACAATATTGGGTGGAGAGAGCTTTGCTTCCAGTTTGGCTATGTAAGTGCATCTCTCACAGGTTGTACTGTTGGGTGGTAGGAGGAGAGGGTTGTCTGTGTACATGAGGCAATTGCTGCATTGCCCCAGTATGCCCAGATTCACCAGGTGGACAGGAGAAATCATCGGAAGCCGACCCTTGGACATGCCTGGTTTGGTGTTTTTTTTTTTTTTTTTTTTTTTGTAAAGTACAAGAGCTGTTTTCCTTACCTTAGCAAACTATTTTGCAATTATAGGCTGTTTATTGCCTACAATTATTTTTTTCCTTATTAACAAGGAGAGTTGAGTGTCTGTATCAGTTTAAGACTTCCTAGTGCTTTCCAGCAGGTTTTAAAGCAAGTGCTTGTCACAGGGATGTTTGAAGGTAAGATGAAAAAAATGGTTTATCCTAAACACTGCTGTGTGCACTAGAGGAGTTAGATGTGAAAGTAGGTAACTTAAGTTTTACCGGTCTAAAAAGTTAAGTTTTAGTGGAGAGTCACTATTTTTAAAACAGCAAGATAGATTGAAAGGGGGTGGTAACTTTTGTATTCTGGTACTATGGAATACAGTAGGATGGCCAATAAATTTAAATAGTTGAAGGGGAGTGATTTCACAAAATGATAATTTTGTGCTTACTCACACAAGCCAGTAAAAACAGAGAGGAAATGAGATATATGGTCAAACTAACATAAGGAGAAGGCAACTAAGAAGACAGTGGTGCGTAAGGATACTACAGTAACCAGGTGGGAGGGTGGGGAAAAAAATTCTTGCCTGACACACAAGAGACAGATCTGTGGTCTCTTTTCTAGTATTAATATGCAGTTAAAAGCAGAATACAAGTAAAACACCAGATAAATAAAACAAATCACAGTATTCAAAATAGGAAAAAGGCAATAAAGTAATAAAACAAATAAAAAACAAACTAACCTTTCCCTCACAGCAAAGTGTAGCAGAGTCGTGGTGAGCCTTTCATATAGTCCAGGGATGTACATCTCAAGTCATTCACACTAGCATGTACAATGCAGAGTCATACTTGTACTTGTTGTGCAGAGACTTAAGTATGTGTGTGATATGGCAGATTCTGGCACCAGACAACTGACCATGACCTCTTCCTCTTCAAGTCTGGTGAGGGGGACATTGGTGTGTCTCACAATTGAATCACAATGACTAGTGTGTTTGGTTTATTGTTATGTCTTGTGGGATGTGATTGTTTATTGTTTTGCTTTATGGGCTGTGTTTTGTGAGACACTGGTGTGTTGTTTGCTGTGTGTGATATGTTTGGTGTTGTGTGCAGAATGCTTGAGTGTGTTTTTGAGGTTTCTGCTCTTTAGATAAGTTTTTATTGAGGACCTTTGCATAGGTGCCTGTATGTTGTTTTTGGCTGTGTGATGTGCATGGTGTGGTGTTTGTGATGGTAATCTCCATTTTGTTAGGATTACTGACTGTGGCACAAGAGAGCATGGACTCCAGGTTACTGATGTACATGCATTTCTCGCAGGTGGAAGAATTATGTGCTAAGAGAAGTGGGTTGACATTAAATGTAAGGCAGTTTCTATACTGTCTCAGTATGCCCATGTCAACCAGGTTGCCAGGAGAAAGTGATGGGAATTGTCCAGATGTAGTGTTCAGAATGGTTGAATTGCCTTATGGAGATAGGGTTTTGTTAAGGGTTTGTCCACAAGACTGTAGATACAAGAACTTTCTTAAATGTAAACTAACTGGCCTGAAGCACAATTGCTTAGACCAAAGCTAAAAATGCTTAGAATAACAGATACATTTAATTAGGCTACTAACAATCAGTAATAAATGTACCAGAATAAAAGCAGGTGAACATTTAAGAGCACACAGCAAAAATAAGGTAATAAATTATGAAGAATACAGTTACAGTAAAAGCAGCTGAATAGAGTGTAATTTTTTTGTTTTTTTGAGGTGGAGAGGGAGGTGACTGGCAAACATATAAAATTGGCAGTCACTGTTGGGCATACACATGCAGAAGCACAACAGCAGCACCTAACATTCTGTCCATGTGCATCAGTTTCTATGGCTGTATTCCAATAAGTTTTGGAGTTCAAGGCCAAATCCCCCACTGAGTATACATGATTGCTAAATACCTTGTTGAACAACTCCCCCATCATGGATTGCTTGATTAGCATACAATTCAATTGCTTATGTTGTAATTAGCATGCCACAATGCTTACTGTGTTTGCATGGCTCTACACAGCATGTAGAGGTGCTTACTGAATACAAATCAGCACACTACCATGTAATCTTTATCGAATCCACACCATAGTGTAATATGACATGAAATATTCAGAAAACCACATAGTCTCCCTTATAGAGGATATGATGCCTAGTGGTATGAGTCAAAATAAATGGGTAAGCCAATAGATGTGCATTGAAAACAAAGTAAATTTCACAACACCATTATATAATGTAAAGATGAATTTCATAATTATTTAAGCTAGATGATGATCTGCTTTCTTTTATATAGTTACATCTGCTAACTTTATGAAAGTGAGTGGATAAAAGAGTCAAAAAATATTTTTCCATATGCTAAATTCCACATGATTAAGCATTTTGCACAAGAAATCAAATATGTTATTATGTTTTTGAAAAAGAAAAAAAGTCTTCACAACTTGACAGATTGATAGTTGAATTACTAAAACTTTTGTTAATGAGCTAGTTCATACTTCTTGTTAGTGCAAAAATGTCTCTCCATGTCCAGCTGAATGCTACCATAGCCAATGTGTTAAGCATACAAAGTAGTAAATAATATTTATCTGATTATTAGATATATTTTAAAATATAATAATAATAAAGTAAAATAGATTGGTTACTATATTAGATCATATTTTTCATAGAAGACAGTATTGTTTGTGCCCCAATTAGAAAATAGAATGTGCTAGCTAACAATTAAAGGTAGTTATTTTTGCATAAAAGAACACATAATATCACTTTTCAGCTATTCCAGCATACTTAATTTTAATGGTATGAAAATATTTAATTTCAATTATAAAGCATATATGTGTCTCAAGTTCTATTATACTATGGATTTCCTTTTCAGTATGTTATCATGACAGAAAAATTACATTGTGATACTTATGTGCAAATTAATATAAATACAGTTTTGACTCTTACTACAGGAGTGAGGCAGCGTTGTTTCTTTCAAACTCATTATTAACAGTTATTAATCCATTATTGTTTTAATTAGAAAAAGAAGCAACATTAGCTGACTAAGGATTGTTTTGCAAAGTTCAACTGACTTCTCCTCAGAAGTAGAAGTTTAATACAATTCAGCAAATCTTGGTACTGTGAGTAATTACACTTGATTAAAAGTGAATTATGTCAAATCAGAGTTGTTGGCATTATACAAGGAAAAGCATTGATTCAATGAAGCAGTTAATACCAGTTATAATAAACATTTAGATTTTTTAAGTATAAATTGTTCTACTCATTTTCATAACTTAATTAATGATATAATGTATGAAACTTTTCTTCACCTAGAACCAAAAAAGCAAAGCAGAATGCACAGAAATGAATACCAATAACTAGAAAAATATTGTACTGAAGTATGCCAAAACATACGAAAATAAAGTAAAGTAAAATCCTTAAATGAAATCATAGTTAAGTGCTTTCATCCATAGAGTAGTCAGAACTGATTAGAAACTTGTAGTCCACCAGTAAATAATATTAAAAAAAAACATATGGTCAAAAAGTTGTGAACAATTATCACTCTAAAACTGTTTAGCTATATATAAGTATAATAATTATCAAAAATAATTAAAGAACTGAAATAGTAAAAGAAAAAAATGGAAAAAATATTTGTACTTTATCATGTACATGATTTTCTCTACTTAGCTAAGAATAACAACACATGACATGATACTTTTTTTTAAGGTCAATTAATGTTAATAAAACCTTTTTTTCTGCCTTGCTTTCTATGTAAAATTTTCCTTCACCTCCAAGATGATCTTGGAGCTATCTTAGAGTTCCCCTGAGTATACATGAGAAGGTGGTTTCCTGAGTATACATGAGAAGGTGGTTTCCTTCCCCAGCGCATATGTTGGACAGTTCTGTTAGTGACTAGGGCTCAGTTCAGGTTAAACAGGTTAATTTGCAGAAATGTGTGTATTTTAATCTACTAATATTATAGCACAGCTCCTGTGTTGTAAATTAATCTCAGAATGTTTTTGTCAATACAGTATGTTCCAGTTAAATGACAGTTGATAGCTCAATATGACAATAATTTTACATTTAAATTACATATTCTTATTTCCAGGACCTTACATATTCTAATTTTATGAATTATCTTGGTTTAATATTAAATGCTTTTGTTCTATTCTTCAGTTATTGACACTTGTAATATTGTAACTTGTACTGGTTTTGTTAATACACATGAAAGTAGTCTTTATATAATTTATCATAAAAGAATATATGATCAGCTATGTTTTTTATGTGGATAGAAATATGTGACAGTAGCTTCTTAAGTCACTATATTGAAATCCGTCATTTCCTCTCTTATTTCTAAGTAGAAAATATATTGGTAAAAGAAAATAGATGAATAAGCATCAAACTAGCATTGACTTTATTGATTGGTTAGTAGAGTTTAAATGTATTTTTCTTAAGTATATACTGCGACATATTTGCATTTAATTAAAATGTTCTCTGTTATGCATTATTCTCCAACTTGATCTCATTTAATGAGTTATAAACCACAAATTCTTGTGGTACTGTATAAACTGTCCTGCAAACCTTTTTCACTGCTGATGGAATAAATCTAGTTCTTTGTTACTAATGGTAAGGAGTGTTAACAGTAATTGCTCCCCAAACGTATTTTTATCAAAGAACAAAATAGGGTGGTTATTTTATTAAGTAGTGCATTGTTCATTCGTACATGGCACATAAGAGGTTATTTTTTTCTCATTAGAACTATAAGTAACTTTCTTCCTTTTGTGAGACTGTTGGGATTATTTACAATTGTTTATGTATTTTAATGAGCATGGTGCTATACTTAATGCTCTTAGGCAGAGATGATATTATTTGTCTTTGACTTTCCATCTTCGTTTTTTCTCCCCATTTTTGGACCTATTCTGTAGATCTGTAGAGCTGCTATGAGAAACATCTTATAACCAAAGGTTTTGCATCCAGAAAGAAAGAGGTCATTATCCCTTTCTACTCATCCCTCATTAGACCAATAATCGAATATAATGCCCCATTTGGCATGTATCTGACCAGACACCTACAACAGCTGGAGAGGCCACAAAATTATCTCACAAAAAGGATCCTAGACCTTAACACATGCCCTACATGGACAGACTCAAGAAACTCCAGCTGTTCTTAGTCTCTTATCGTCTACTTAGAGGTGGTCTCTGCTTGACTTACAAAGCTATTTCTGACCCAGCCCTACTTGAAATGCTACACCTAAAGAAATCCCAATCCCCCCACGCACATGCTCCAGAGATCACAACCTCACTACCACAATCAAGCGAACATGCTGGAGGGACAGGTTCATCTCCCAAAGACTGTTCATACTCTGAAAAAAGCTTCCCATTCATGTCAAGCAGAGCACCTCGCTGGCTGTCTTCAAGAGAAATCTTGAGTGAATTGGTAACAGAAAGTTCACCCCAGGGAACACTCCAGTTGCCCTAATAGACAGCGCCACTATGAACTAACATCGGGTGGCACGGTGCCAGGGCAATTATTTTGGGCTAGGCTTGTAAAGGCTCCAGGGCCATTAGCCTAGTACACACCTATAAACCTATGAACCCATGAGTCTTTCTATATGTAGTAAATGTGTATTATACCATTCCAGCTTTAGTTAAATGCATAACATTGACATTTTAAGAAGTATTGTATCCCATAATATATTGTACTTAGTGCCATTTACCAGTGTATTCATGATAAGTGAACTATTACTTTCATTCTTGTTGCACTGACATTTCCTGCAGAATAAACATTGCCATTTTTTAAATATTGCTGTATCCTGAAACTACTGGAGCTGCCATTTCATATATTTGGGTAACCAGAGGTATGTATAATGATGTTGTCAGAACCAGGATATTCACAAAATAAAAAAAATTAAAATGCCTTTCTAGACAGAAAACCATGCTAAAAAATAGAGTAGCATCTTCCAAGCTCAGGTCCTGTTTTGTTTTAAACAAATATTTTACCTGAAAAAATTGTCATTTTACTTTAAGACATTCAGACTTAGGGGAAAAAAAAGAATTTTTATCTTAAATGAATAAATTTAGCCAACTAGAGCCTCTTAACTTCTTGAAGCCATTTGCCTGGCAAATATGGATTGAGTGTTTTATGGTGATTTAATAAACTTCTCGGAATGTTTGGTTTTACTTACTTCCCTGGTGATTTAACAGTACCTTCGTGGTTTGGTTCAAAGGTTCACATGCCATAGAGTAGTAACTATACTGGACAAAGAAACAGAGGGAATATAGGTAAACGCTTTGTTGTACTCTGTGGGCAAGAAGGTTGAAGCAATTAAAAATGACTTTTCATGCTTAGATTGCCAGATTTTTTTTACATACAAGTCAGCAAGTAACAAGATCAATTAACATTTTGCACCAAAATAAATATTATACATGGAAGGTCATGTTTCCACAGATGTGTGCAATCTAAAGGAGAATATGTTAAAAAACATTTGGAGGTACTGGTATGAACTAGCTGAACGATGTGGGTTTAATAGAATGAAAGCAGTAATAATCTGAGACAGAAATGTTATTAAACTGTCTGATTATGAAGTGTCTCAAATGTGACATCCTGAAATAAACTTAACTACAGTAAAACAAAAACAAATAGCCAGGCAGGTGGAAATGTTAAAGAAGCTAAATGCTACCTTGTATTTGACAGATGATGTGTGTGGTTACTTCTGAGAATAAAACTGAAAGAAACGCTAAGAAAGTATTTTTCCTGGGTTAAGTAAATAATGCCTAGTACTGTCTGAGATTGGCAAGTGCAACTATCTAGATATGAAACCATACAGGTGAACATGTAACTGGGATATAATATGCTGCTTGTAAAAATATCTTGAAACATTGGTAGGTGCATGATGCAGAGGCAAAAATACAAAACCTTGTAGGCAAACACAAGTGCATTGTTAGATTTCTAGTCATATCTGAGTAGAAGGAGAACAAGTCTGAATTCTAGGTTTATGTGCTGGATGGTCTATACATAAATAATCTGCTCAGCAGTGCTGTGGCATTATAAATAGGGTTAATAACGAGGATAAATGAAGTCAGTGTAGCTGTGTTTGGTGAAGTGGCTTGACTGTAAACCACTAAAGATTAAATTAAAGTGAAATGATATTCCATATTCTGAGATCACATCCAGAAGAGTGCCATTCCCTATACTATCTAAAGCAGAAGTAGACTGTCAATAGAATGCAAAACTTGGGATAATAAATAGTGTCACAGAACCAAATGTGTGGTGTGCAGCAATGGTCTCAGTGATTTAGAAAATGGAAGTGTACGAATATGTGCAGATTAAAAGAAGCTTAATGAGGGAGCTCTGCAAGAAAAGTTACTTTTACTTTGAGGCATGGCTAGGTTGGGTCAAAGAAGGCAGCCACCATGGGCACAAAATCATGACTGGCAGATGTTGTACTACAATAGCAGCACTTAGAAATGAATGACAGTACTTTTTTTCTTTCATTTTTTTGTCCTCAATTTAAAGTTGAGGTGGCACGTGATTGGGGAACACCACATGACAACTGAATAGCTATCTATGGTTCTGTTGTTATCTACACTAGCAGCTATAGCACTTAGGCTGATCATTAATAAACTATTTTCCACACTTGGTTATTCCAATGAGTTTTGTCAAATACCTCTAAAATAAAATAATCAACAGCTGACAGCATTCATTATTCTAGTACAGGATTCTGTTGAAGGGCATAATCTCAACATCTGAAATCCTTCAATAGAAAATCAGTAATTTTCTAAAAGAATATTAAGGGGGCATTGCTTTTATTTATGGATTCTCATACCGGTATTTTGGTATAAATTAACAGACACATAAGTCAAGGTTAGAGGCAGTTATATAAACCATTAGAGCTTTAGGACATAAAGTCAAACCCAAATAAATGTTGCTTTGGAAAGCTTGAGGTTCAGTATTTTGGTCACGGCATAAGTATTAGTGGAATAAAGCTTAATGCAAGCAAGTTCAAAACAAAAACACAGTTGTAGAATTCACCTTGTTTACCTGAGTTAAGACAAGCCCTAGGCATAGGTTCACAGGTTCATAGGTAATCATTCTGTAAACTATTACAAGTCCATCCAAAAAAAAAATATTCAAAAGTTCCTTTCAGCCTCAAACTGGGCATGTTAGGATAGACAGGAGAGAAAAAGAGGCTGTGTATTCAACAGTTTAGGTTTACTATGAATGTGGCAAGGGAGCAGTTCTGCTTGACATATAGTGGAAATTTGTTTAAGAGGAAAGGAATATGTTGGGATTTGAATCAAACACAATAATATGTCTTATTTGTTGATGAAGGCTTAGTTCCTTTAATTGGGTATTTCAGAAACCACTGCTTTTGTGAAGGAACAAGAGGTCAAAGAGGTTTGGATCTTTTATGGCTCAATGAAAACTCTAACCAGCAATCATCCAAAAGTAGACTGCAGCCCCAGGTTTAACTCCATGAACCATGTTGTTGCCACTTGTGTAGTAGCCACTGAGGACCTAATTGCTTTGCCCTCCCCCCCCCCCCCAACTAGTGTGAGCAAGGAATCCTCTCACTCTAGCTAAAAGCAAATAAAACTAACTTGCAATCATCCAAAAATAGACTGCAGCCCCAGGTTTAACTCCAGGAACCTTGTTGTTGCCACTTGTGTAGTAGCCACTGAGGACCTAATTGCTTCCCCCCCCACTAGTGTAAGCAAGGAATCCTCTCACTCCAGCTAAAAGCAAAGAAAACTCTAACCAGCAATCATCCAAAAATATACTGCAGTCCCTGGTTTAACTGCAGGAACCTTGTTGTTGCCGCTTGTGTAGTGTAGGTGCCAGATTTTGTGACTACTGTTATGCCTTGTTAAAATCTGTTACAGTCAGCTAGAATGCATACCCCAGGGGCAACAGCTGCACACCTTCTTCCTCTTAGCTCACCACCACCCCTTTCATCCATTTCACTGTTGATAATTTGTAATGTTAAGGTATTTAGCCCCTCTCAATTGTCATAGCCTTCAGTCCCTCCTCCTCAATACTTGTTCTTCACTAAACACCAAACATCTTTAGCTACATTGTGTGCAGCAAACAATGAGCAAAGGGGAATACAAATACAAAACAGAATAAAATCTGCCATTGCAGACTAGTAAGCAGCATACAACGTCTACCTGTGGTGTATTCCTACACATAGTTTTTCTTGGAGAAACTTTCCAGCCCTTGAACAAGGGTGCCTGGATGTTTACCTTATTTCCTTGGCTGTCCTTTGATAATTAGCTAGGTTAGTAGAGTGGCTTGGATTCTCCCCTGCTACTTTAAATTCAAATTGATGGTTTCCCTCCCTCCCCCACCCCCCATTTGATTGCTCAGGTACAACACACCAAAGGTTTTAAAAACCCTGGATGCCATATTTGCTCTAATTGCCGCTGAAAGCCCTCCAGGTGTAGCATCTCTAGTAAGTGTCCCTGGACTAGCTGATATTTTTTTTAGCTAATTTCTATCTGGAAGGTGTAGCCCCGCTCCATTCACTTCACTCACTTTGTTCTCCTACCACCCCCCCATATCATTACCTTTAAACCTATCCATACAACCACACCCCCTCACTTCCTCCCAAATCCCCCACCCCTTTACTTCCTGTTCTCATACTACCTCCTTTCTTTGCTCCTCCCCACACTTGCCTACTATCCACTATCAACGACTACTATACCTTACTCCCACCACTTTCTCTCATCCTCTGTTCTACATCCCATAAAGTGACATGTCTCTTACAACTCAAACTATACTCTTACTGTCTCTATTCCTTATACTCTATCACCTCACCTCCTATCACTCACAATTACCTACTCCCTATTTCCATCCCTCAAACACCACTCTTAACTCAAGTACTACATCACAACCCTATCTACTAATTTGTCACTCCATCCTTCCCTCCCACTACTCCCATTCTTAAAATAAAAATATATGCCCCTCCCCTTTAAAACAAAAAAACAAAGTCTACTTACTCAAATTAAAACCCCATTACAAATGTCTACTTCTATCTGGTGACATTCATCCTAACCCAGGCCCTACAGACACTTTCCTGAACAATATCCCCCTGTATTTAAACCTGCCAACCCCTCCAACCCACAAAAACAAGTACAATTCTGCTCTATCGTCAAGAGCCTTGTAAATAAAGTTCAAGAACTCCATGCCTGGATAGCTAACTATACTCCTGACATAGTTGCCCTAAATGAAACATGGCTAAAACCACACCATCTGGACAGTGAAATCATCCCTCCTGGCTATATTATCCATAGATTAGATTGACCTAAAAGAAAAGGGGGAGGAGTCTCCATATTCTACTCCAATTGTCTCTCCCAAATCAGTCGCACACTAGACTTACCCTCCATCTCACCAGCTGAACTCCTACTGACCAACTTCAAACTTAACAGTTTCAACAACGTAAGTGTTGCAGCAATCTATATTCCCCCTGGTGATAATATTAACATACTTGAGAACATCCTATCTCACCTATCACATACCATCCCCAATGAAATAATTATACTGGGAGATGTAAATATTGATTGGCTTACAATACAAGTTCCCAACACTACTTCCTGTATAAACCTACTTGGGTTTGAGCAGCTAATCACAACTCCAACCTACAATAATAAATCTCACCTACCTAGCTTTCTTCTTGACTGGATATTGGTCTCCCACCCTCAAATCTGTCATAACTCCCAAACCCTTCCAAATGCCCTCAGCGACCACTGCCCTATAACAGTTACCAGACATACTCCCCACCTTACCAAACCTAACAAATTTATTACCGCCCGCTCATGTTCTCATTTCTGTCCTAACTCCTTTATTCACCAACTCTCCAAAATTAACTGGTCTTACCTCACCACTCTTCCTTTAGATTAAGCTGTCCAGTCCTTCAACACTACATTCCTAAACATTCTTAACTCCCTTGCTCCTCTTCGTACAATTAGAATCAAATCTAATACTGCTCCCTGGCTCACTAAATCTACCTGCACCCTCATGAAAGACCGGGATAGGATTTGGAATATGTGGACTAAAACTAGGACCCCTTCTCTTCTTCAGAAATATAAAGAACACAGAAATAAAATAAAAAAAAAATCATCCTTTATGACAAAATAAACTTCTATGCCAATCCTCTCTATACTCTTAAATCAGACCCAAAGAAATTCTGGAGCTCTATTAAACAGACTCTTCATCCAGGAAACCCTTCCTCTCCTAACCCATGTCCCAATGCAACACCTGAAGACATAGCCAACAAATTTAACAATCATTTTATAAACTCAATAACTGCAATAATAAATCCCCTCCCAGAAACAACACTAGCACCCCCACAAACTCTATACCTCTTCCAAACCTTCCTAACTCCTTCTCTCTAAAAGCAGTATCAACTAACTATGTAAAGTCATTACTCTCTAAACTTAAACCTTGCTCCCTATCTGTTGATAAGCTACCCTCTTACTCCCTGCAGATTGCCTCTGAACCTCTTGCCTATCCTGTATCCATCTTAATCAACCGATCCATTTCTAAATCCTATGTCCCCACTGAATGGAAGAATTTCTTTAATCTACCCATTCACAAAGAGGGTAACTCCTGAGACATATCCAACTTCAGAGCAATTGCCATACTCTCTCCACTCCCAAAAATCCTAGAGAAATGCATTCACAAGCAGGTAATGTATTACCTTCACCAGGAAAACCTTCTCACACCCACACAGCATGGTTTCTGTCCCAAGCATAGTACAACTACTGCACTCATATCATTCATCAACATAGTCTCCCTAGCTCGTGATAACAATAAACTTGTCTCATGCCTATTCCTTGACCTTTCTAAAGCCTTTGACACTTTCTCTCACCCACTCCTACTAGATAAACTCACTAACTTGCATTTATCTCCCCCTACTATCTCCTGTTTCTCCAGCTAACTCTCTACCCACCAGCAATCAGTTAAATGGCTCTCTGCACTATCCTCCCCTCTCACTGTACAAATGGGAGCCCCCCAAGTGTCCATACTTGGACCACTACTCTTTAATACTTTCATCAACCTGCCCTACTCCTCTTGTCCCCAGTCATCTTTTGTGCAATATGCTGATGACTCAACTGTTATAACCATTGCTGACAATCTATTTGACCTCCGCTTAACTACCCAGGCATCCTTCCACACCATTGAGACTTGGCTTAGTGATAACAAACTAATACTTAATCCAAAAAAAACTAAGCTCCTACTCTTCCTCCCTAAAAACATCTCCACACTCAAAAGTGCATTTAGCATCTTATCCTGCAACAACACTATTATCTCAGCTGAATCTAGTACTAAATTGCTAGCTGTTACAATAGATGATTATGTTAAGTTTGATCTCCATATTTCTAACTCGGTAAAAAAAAACTCATCAGCAACTTGGATACCTTTTCCGTAACAAGAAATACTTAACTAACACTGCCCAAATAATGCTCTCCCAGGCTTTATTACTCCCAAAACACCCTGTACATCTGCCACATATTCACAAACCTAAATTCTACACTTATTTCCAAGCTTGAAACTACCTATAATAAGATCGCCAGATTTGCAACTAACCAAACCTACAACAGCAATTAGACTGGCTAGAATTCCCTCAGCTGCTCCAACTATACCAACTAAAAATCATCCACTTTATCCTCTATCTACACTCCTTCTGCCCCAGCCTCTCCACTATCCTATCCAAATATTCCCCTGCTAGGATGCTACGCAGCTCAAATCAAGAATTATTAGACATCTGCAAACCCAAAACCAAAATAGGCTGCCTTCTCTATAACTATAACCCAGCTGCATCCTGGAACCAACTCCCCTTGGAAATAAAATCCCTCCAGCATAGCAAAAGTTTCAAATTAGCCACCAGGAAATACCTAAAAACAAAGTGGTCTTACCACTGTAGCCAACCACCCTGAAACCACCATCATTTCACCTATTTCACCACCTCACTCTTAATGTATCTCTAACACTATTCCCCTGCCTCTTCTACCTCTTCCCTTCCTCTGTCACCAACCACTCTTAATTCTTACAGTCTAAAAACAACCTATCAGTCTAGTCTGTCTTCTATACTCTACCTCCCCTACATCTCCTACTAGCCATTCTTACTTTCCTTTCTTGTTTCCAAATTCCTATACAACTAGATCCTACTCATTTTAAATAAGCATCTGCATTACTATTAACTCATTTTGCTCTAAGCAGTTTAAATAATATTGTAACTAGTCACACTTTCTTCTGCTAATTGTTTAAAACCTTGTTTGTAACAACTCACATACTTGTCTGCCAATTGTTATACTCTGTATAATTGAATTGCCTGAGGAGCTTTTTTTCTGTCCAGGTCTCTGCTTGTAAGATCCTATAGCTGATTGTTACTACTATGTTACTAAAATTTAATTAATTGTTTTCTAGTCCTGAGGAGCTTTTCTCCCCAGGTCTCTGCTGAAAATGAGCTAAAAGCTCAGCCAGAGTAACCCAGTTAACAAATGTAAAATAAATAAAATAAAAAATAAATAAAAAGTCTAGACACAGATTTCCATAGAGGAGTCTATAAAAGACAAAGTGCAGAGTACAGAGAGAGGGCTACCAATCTGTCTTGATAACTTAGATTTTTGATGCCACTGGTCTTGTTATTTATAAATCTCTGAGGTCTCTGAGGTCAAGTGATATGTTTAGATAAGTACATACCAAAAGGTATAGTCGGGTCAATAAATAGGTTTGATTAGATACGAGTAAAAGGGAATTGAGACTTCACTAGATATAGTGGAGATGCCTTTGGATATTATGTGAGCCAGATAGAAAGCTTTCCAAACTATTTCAGAGACATTGTTATCAAATGATATCAATCCATTACACCTAAGTTGAACTGGAGGAGTGTGTCACCTATATGGCCTGTGAAAATATTTTGTTTTCCAAAATGGGATATGCAACATTTTTTAGATTTAATTTTAGACCACTGTCCTTACACCAGTTGCTAACATTGTCTGATCCATGTTGATGCAATTGTGAGTCAGTAGGAGACTGAATAATAACACCCAATGCACATCTGTCAGCAAGCTTGGATAATCATAGGTCAGGAGTGTTGTCCTGAAGGTCTATAAAATAAATGCCAAATAAGAGAAGTTCCACCACTGAGACCTGTTGAGCACACTGGTAACTTTTTTGCTTTCAGTAGTGGCTTCTGTGACTCTAACCACATGGGCTCTGTAAGACATCAAGTTAACTATCCAGAGCACAACATAATGATTTATATTCAGATTTACAATTTTGTCAATACTTCCTGCATGTTGAATAATGCCAAAGGCCTTTGTTAAACACACGTATACTATATCGGTACTGACCGACTTACCTGATTGTTCTTTTTTACTGAATCTTGTCCTGCCCTCAGCTGAGTAAACCCGCTTCATTCACCATGCTCGCCTCACTATGCTTAGGCTCACTCCATTCCCCTACCCTACCCCCATTCCCACCCACCCCCTTTCCTTAGAGATATACTCTCTATACCCCTCCCACACCACACATTCAACCATCCACTTTTCCACGCAATCTCCCCTCCAACCAGCCACTCCCCCTCCCACTTCACACTACACCACGTCCTGCACTCTCCCTCTACCAATATACCTAATCCCTTGCACAATTAGCCTCTTACTTTTCATTTTCACTATCCAATAAAACATAACATCTCTAGTGTTATTCAGCAACTATCACCTTACAATTCCCCAAGATGTCCCAACACTATCTCATTATCCCCCTCCTCCTCCTATTAGCCCAGTGTACCTCATGCCATACATCACTTCATTACCTAACACCAGCACCTACTCTCTGTTATAGTCATGACTCACACATCAACCCTGATATCCACCTCTAATTCCCCCCTACTTATTTCCACTCTTACCCTCCAACATATTTATGGTCAAACTATATCCTTATGTATCTCTTTCCACTTATATCAAACCTAGAACTCCCCAAACTAGAGGCCTTCTCTCCATCTTGCTTACTTTCTTTAACACACTTCTGTTGGATGGAGACATCCATCCCAACCCAGGACCAACCACCTCTACTTCTTTCACACATTCTCATTCCACCTCACCCCCTCATTCTATACCCCAGTCCTCCCCCCCCCCACCTAAACCCCTATCTATCTTCTCTCTAAATGTTCAAAACGTTGTTAACAAAACGACTGAATTGCACTCTTGGATTCAACTTAAATCCCCTCATATCTTGGCCCTATCTGAAACCTGGTTAAAGCCTCATATCTCTACCTCAGAAATCTTACCCCTAGTCTACAACATATATTCTGTAGACAGAGCTAATAAGAGAGATGGAGGTGTTGCCATACTATACTCCAACCGACTTCCTATCTCTCCACTCTCAATCCCCTTACCCAGCTTTGATCCTGCAGAAATCCTCATTGTAGACTGCCATCTTAACCCCCATAAAAAAGTTGCCATTGTCTCCATCCCCCCAGGTAACAACATTCCTACTCTTGAAAACTTTCTTTCCTGGCTCTCCCAAAAAAATTGCCTACGAAACTATTATACTTGGTGATGTAAACATCAATTGGGCTTTACTTTCCTCCTCTTCTCCTTCTCATGGCATCAATCCATATGGCTTCCACCAACTCATATCCTCCCCTACCAGAACCAACAAAACCTCTACCTCTAGATCTATTATAGACAGGATCCTAACTTCCGATCCTTGTATCTATCATAACCCTAGCACACTTCCCAACTCTCTGAGTGACCATTCCCCTACCTATGTCCATAGGTACTTTCAACAGTCACCCAAAGAACACCTCTACAGAGTATGTCATAATCTGACTCACTTTGATCCAGACAAGTTTAACACTACACTGTTCAACATCAGCTGGACTTCCCTATATAACCTTCCCCTAAATAATGCTGTAATGGCTTTCAACAAAATATTTATTGACATGCTAAACACCATGGTCCCATCTAGAGTAAAATCAAACTGTGCCCCCTGGCTCACTAAGCAAACACGTTCAATTATGCACCAGAGGGAGACTGCCTGGAAAACCTGGGTCAAAAATAAAACCTCTCCCTTACTCCAACACTACAAAAAACCTAGAAACATGTAAAAAACTAACCATTAAAGATAAAAAATAATTTTCACTTCCAACCACTGCAGCCCATATACCAACCCCAAGAAATTCTGGTCCATCGTTCACACTATCTTCTACCCTAGTACCCCTCCCAGGCCTATCCCCTTCCCTCTCAATACTGCATCTGAAACTGCTGGTCTGTTAAACAATCACTTCACAGAAACAATCCAAAGACTAACTCAACATAGCCCCAATGCCTCTTTTCTGACTTTACCTCCCAGTCCTTCTGCCTCAAATACCATCTCCTTACAACCTAGTCCCACTCCCTTTATAAAATCCCTGCTGAATAAACTCAGACCCTGCTCTCCCTCTGTAGACAATTTACCTCCCCACTTCCTTAAAATCACTGTCAACTCTATTGCCTACCCAGTCTCTAACCTCATTAATTGTTCTATTACTGAGCCTGCTGTCCCTGAGTTATGGAAATCCTTTTACACAATCCCTCTCCACAAAGGATCCCTCAAACTATCATCCCATTGCTATACTATGCCCACTTTCCAAAATACTAGAAAAATGTGTTCATTCTCAGCTACTTAAATACTTGCTTGATAATAATCTCTTAACTCCCAAACAACATGGATTTGGGCCCCATCACAGCACATCTACTGCTCTACACCCATTCACCCAAACTGTAGCAGAAACCTGAGATAACAACCTTCTTCTTTCCTGCCTATTTCTTGATCTCTCAAAGGCTTTTGATACTGTCTCTCACTCTAAACTGTTAACTAAACTTCCTGAATTTCATCTGTCTACCCCCTCTATAGCCTGGTTCTCTAGTTACTTATCTAATAGACTACAATCTATATGCTGTCAAACTGTTACCTCCCCATTTCTGCCTGTCCACACTGGTGTTCCCCAAGGCTCTATTTAGGTCCACTCTTGTTCAATATCTTTACTAACAACTTACACTTTGCTACTAAGCACTTAACACTCTTACAATGTGCTGACAATTCCACCCTTATTACCACTGTCCATGGTATCCCTGAAATCCTTTCTCTTACCAAAAACACTTTCTCTTTCATTGAAACATGACTCACTGATAATCAACTAATCGTAAATCCTAAAAAAAAAGTAAAATTCTAATTTTTCTTCCTAAAACACTAGCACAACACAAATCATCTTTCTCCATAACCTCCCTTAACAATACTATCATCAGACCAGAACCACATACTAAATTACTTGGTGTCACCATTGATGATGAACTAAAATTTGATATACATATCAATAAATGCATAATGAAAACCCACCAAAAACTTGGCCTCTTGTACCATTATCATAAATTTCTTTCTCCTTCCTACAAACCCTCACTAGCTATATCTCTCCTCTTACCCTGCCTTCTGTATGCTGCTCCTGTCCTTACTAACCTCCAGTCATCTCTTTTCAGCAATCTAGAGCAAACCTACAATACACTAGCTAAGTTTGCCTCCAATCTCCCGTATAAATCCCAACATTGCCTAGCCCTAAAATCTTTGCAATGGCCTGAATTCCCCAAACAACAGCTCCTTCTTCAGCTGCATATAACACACACTATTCTTTAGAACCCCACTTCCTGCTCCTCTATTTCTAATATTGTAGCACCATACAACCCCCGATGTCAGCTTCGTACATCTTACAAACATCTTCTGGACATGTACAAACCCACAAAAGATATTGTGTAATCACTATACAAATACTCAGTAGCTCACTCCTGGAACTCCCTCACACATAATATAATAAACACTCCTCATAATTCCCAGTTCAAACTTGAACTTAAACACTTTCTACAAAACACCTGGTCCTGTCCCTGTCAAGCTCCAGCCTGATTCTAGCTACCCTCCTCCTTAACCTACCTACTTCTCTCTTATTTTTTTCTTTCCTCAGTTCTCTCTCCTCCCCATAGTGCCATTACTACTACATATCTACACCCTGTATTTTTCTAAATAATCCTTTGCATCTGAACTAACTTGTTCTTATTGTATAGATATACACTGAAACCTGTATAAAACTGTTAGATTAGATACCTTCACCTTGTTGTATATATTCCTGTATATGCTATTTGTGATGTAAATTTTTGTCTTAAGTGACTATAATTGTAACTTGAGCTTTTCTCCTTGGGTATCCACTGAAAATGGGTCTTTGGCTCAGCTGGGCCAACCCATTTAACAAATGCTAATAAATAAATAAACAAATAAATGTACTTTATAACCATTATCCACTGCTTTCTTTTTTCAAAGAAATTAATGAAGTTATAACAGTAGGACCTTCCTTTAACAAAGCTGAATTGATGAGGGTTTAGGGTTAACAGATTTTTAATGTCCATATTAATGATTCTGAGATAATACACTTAATGTGCATCTTTAACGTACCCTTGTGCTAAAGTGGTTGATTTCATACTTCAAAAATATTTAAGAAAAATTCCACAAGTGTGCAAGGACTCTTGGTCTTTTTTGGAGAGTATCAATAATTTATCTATCGAACATGACTTTAATTTTTTGACTATTGACGTAGTCAACCTTTACACTTCAATTCCACATATTGAGGCAGTGGAATGAGTGTCTTTAATGTTGAGAGAATTAAAAGCCTCAACTAATGATATAGATGTGGTCTTTGAACTTATTGATATTATTTTGACTAATAACTTTTTTGCATTTAATGGTTAATATTTTTTGCAGCAACATGGGGTAGCCATGGGCTCCCCATGTGGGGCTAGTTTAGCTAACTTGTTTGTCGCCTATTGGGAAAAACAATTCATTTTTGATAAACCAGAAATTTCTAACCTTTTAGTGTTTTATACAAGATTTCTGGATGACATCTTTATCATCCTTAAAGGCGACAGCCTTGTGGCTGATAAGCTTTTAGAATACTTCAATTCTACAACTTCTTTTCTTCAGTTCACATACAAATTTAATTCATGCAGTATTGACTATTTGGATGTCAAACTATCTAAAGTGCCAGTTTACAATAAGTTGTGTTCATCTATCTACAGGAAACCAACTTATTGTAATTTTTACTTGCATTTCTCTAGTGCACACCCTTACAAACAGAAATGTTCTATTGTCAAGGGTCAGCTGGTTAGAGCAGCCAGGATGTGTTCTGTAGAAACTGACTTCCTGACTGAGTGTCAACTGTTAGAAAACATGTTTGTGAATAGAGGATACCCTACTGAACTTGTTCAAGAACTTACTGTTGAGGTTAAAAATAAATGTAAGTTAGGGTCATTTAAACCTATTTTACCTTTCATGCCCCCCAATAATGAGTCATTAATTTCTGCAGTTGACGGGCAAGATGCCCTTTATATTATCAATGGCTCAACTAATTCTGGTCTGTTGAACATTAAAGAACCAGTGGTAAACTCTGGTCCAACTAATCACCATTATAGGTCGTGTTTTATTACAACTTTTAATAACGACAGTGACCAAATTAAACAGTCTTTATTCAAGAATTGGTGTCTACTATACAAAGATAACCTTTTGATGGAGAGAATTGGCCCATCCCGAATTACTGTTTATAGGAGAGTTGCAAATTTAAAAAGTCTTCTGGAACGTAAGAAACTTAGAGCTCATAACAGAACTTGTGGGTCATTTGTTTGCAGATCCTGTAAAATGTACAAATACGTAAAAAAAAGTAGCTTTTTCAAAGTTGGAAGCAGGAAATTCCACATCATGCATAAACTAGATTGCAATTCTAAGGGTATCATCTATTTAGCTAAGTGTAAAATTTGTAATGTGTTTTATGTGGGGAAAACCGATCGCAAATTTCGTGATAGAATTTACGAACATACATATGCAATCACTAAAAACAAGAGCAACAATGCTCTAGATAAGCACATTAACACCAACCCTGAACACTCCTATTTTTTAGCCATAGATCAATTGATGCATGATATTAGAGGGGGGCCTACTTCTATATTATTAGAATGTCATGAACTTGAATGGCAACTGTTATTAAATGCCTTTTGTCACCCAGGTCTTACCGACAACTGTAACATTACTTGTCTTTTGAAATTAAAGAATTGTTTGAGATAAATAAGGGTTAAAAATTAAAAAAATTTAATATATTTTAAATGTTCATTACATTTAAAATTTATTATTATATAGTGTTAACATAAATTCATTTAATATGATTCAATTGACAAACAGTTCTTTTATTTTTTGGTGACTTTATAAAAGTTCCACACTTACTAGCTAGTATTGTCTAATAACATTGTCTATTACTGTCATACTAGTTAATATAAGTATGGTTGCATTGCTGTCAATACTTGTGTGCACACTTGATGCCTTGATTGATGTTTACTTGATTTGAGTTGCGCCACTTATTTATTTTTATTTTTATTTATTATGTGCACATTTATGTGGTCATCCTAGCACTTTTTTCACTTGTTCTACTTGTTCTGAATTGTACCATGTATTTACTCATTTATGTGCTTTTTTATCCATCATGTGCATATTTACGTGGTTACTTCAAGGACGATTTGTCTGTGGATGGCTCTTTAAACTTTGAGCCTTACTTTACAGTAAGACTAACTGATTGGCTCAAAGCTTTGAGAGTTTTTGGAGCGGAACCTTTAAAAAGTCTTAAACGGCTTTTCCACTTGTTTTTTCTGAAGAAGTCTTTCCATTTAGGAGGACGAAAATGTGCCTGGTTTTAAAATAAACTTGTTTTACGTTAAAAAGTATGTTTTTTGACCACTGTCATTAGTTTGCTGCTTGGTACTCCTTTTCGTTTTGTTTGTTTGAGGAGTTTCTTTCTTGTTACTTATAATACACTTCATATCTTTACACATGGGGTTAATATGACTAATGGGTCTATAATTGCTTGGATCTGTGGCTAATTTATCTATTTACATTTGTTTACTAGAGTGGAATACTGATCAATTCTGACCAATTTTTGTCTCAGCATGGGGGGGGGGGTGCAGCACCAACTGGTTGAGCCATACTTGTATTATAATGGTTGATTTACAGTCTTCAGGAATGTAGTCAATAGAGAATTTCAGAGAGGCTATATTTGGCACTGATAAACAGCCAACCTGGAATGCTGTCAGGGTACATGGATGAGGTGTTCTCATATTCCATAATATTTAAAGGGGGTGGCTGGCATTGTGAAATCTGTGTAATAGCTGTAACTGTGGGTGGATAAAATTTGCAATAGGTTTGTTAGCTAGGATATTAGTTATTTCCTTTGGGTCAGAGTGTGTAATATTATTATGAACTAGCTCTGGGCATTGTGGAGTGTTAGTTCTGAACTTTGTGACATAGTTGAAAAAGATTTGTAATTATTTGGTTTTAGTAGCTATTTTAAGTTCATGCTCAACGTTGAACTTTCTAATAGTTTCTTTATGATTTCTAATAGTTTAAGTGGGCTTTTATGGTAGATTCAATGATGCCCCTGATAAGCATTAAGTGATTTCTTTCTCACGTTATATAATTCATTCATATGGGCATTCTGCCATAGGGATTTGTTTTTTTTTTTAATTTCTCATTGCACATCATTCAGATAGGGACAGTTTTATTATTTAAACTATTTGGGTATGAGTAGAATTAAAAGACAAAGATGGTAACCCTATGCAATGTCAGGCCCCGCTAGAACAAGTCCTGAAATACAAAGACTGAATGGTCATAAGATTGAACTTGCACATATTAAGTCTGAGATGCCTTTCCTTGAAATATTCTTTTTTCTCCGAGGAATGGTGATCTTGGACTTGGTATATATAAGTTTGGGAGATGTGGGAGGCATCAACCCCATATGAGGAGTGCAGGGGAGGCTTGCCTTCCCTACAAAAAGAAGTTTAAAGGAGAGAGCAATTTTTGAGATTTGCTCTTCTCCTGTATTTTTGGTCATTTTATTTCAGCTTGTTAGCACTTGGCATTTTGAGTGTCAATATTTCAATAGGGAGCTGACATAGATAGCAGCCTTGAAATCTACCTAAGGAAGATTACAGTGGAATTTATTTAGGTCATCATGTAACTGAAGAAGATTTGCTTTTCAGAAGTTCCTAAACACGGAGATGTTTACAAGGGAAGTACCACCAGTTTTAAAGGAAAAGATCACTAGTTAATTAACAGGATAGGATGACACATATGGGGATTTGAAGAAGTGGACAAATCTGTAAGGACTAGAACAAGTATACTAGAGCCCCTAGTAGAATGTTTATTTGTAAAATAGAGTTAGTATGAATAACCTTGAAGAAGCAATGGGCATACCAACCATTGGCAATGTAGGTTTTCCAGTTTATTAATGGATAGTTGAATTCCCCAGCAGAAAGGTTTGGGGTTTAATGGGAATTTCAGCTAATGTGTTAAGAATGCTATCATGCACAGATGGGGCAGAGATATTGTCCCATAACTTGCTGTAACATGGTAATTAGTCTAACTTAATGCATTCAAGTTGCATGTGAGCCACAGAGTTGGTATTTTTTTTTTTGCTAAGACACCTGGCATTGAATAGAGCCATATTAAAAGTGTTATAAATTAGAATTTACCAGATTAGAATGCCCATCACGAGGACACTGCATAAAAAATACACTATATTGGCTGCAAAGGGTTTTAGCCAGAGTACAAAAACCTTTGTTGGAGAGGTGTAAATCAATCCTGGAAAAACAATAAGGCTTGGCAGTCATCTCATCCCACATACCGGATCCCCTATTATGCATTCAGATACATAGCCATTGCTAAATTTCACTATTATTCTGGGTGATGGCAAAATACCACTCAAGACCAGTAGCCTTCCTGCCACGTATGCATGCATAGGTAATCTCAGTCGTATCCTTCTGCATGTCTCTCTGAGTAGAGCACCTGATGTCATTCATCCCTGGAGGATGGAGGAAGCTAATATCCCTTGTTACATCCTGGAGCCTGACTCTAGAAGGACAGCTATTTGGCACCGCACTCTTATCCAGCCAGCTGAGGTTGGATCCATATGTCTAACGTTAGTCACCCCTTACTAAAACACAAATGTACTCAGATGTAGTTTCAGTGTGCTGTGGGGGCTGTAAAGGCTTACAGTCTGTACTCTCTTGACTCATACAGTATGTGTACTGGCTGTGTGTGTGTGGTGGGAGAAGGTGGCTATGTTGTTGCATGAATTAAAGTCTGAAATGTCTATATCTTTAGCCTGGAAGGCTTAGGAAGTGTTCTCTTAACAAACTATGTATAAGTTGGTATAGTGGATGTGCTCTACGCTGTGTGAGCATTTGTGTTTTGCTTACCAAATGCATTTTGATGGGAAAAAGTGACCTTCAAGTTAAGTAAATACTTATACCGCTCACATATTGAATCATTGTGAGATATCAAGAAAGAGTTTTGGTAAGCATAAGGCATTTTCAAGAATGCCTGAAAATGCATAATACTATGAGGCTGGCTAAAGAAGGACAAAAACTCACTGGGATCCCATATTGGCCAGTGCAGATGAAGGGGTACAACAAAGAAGAGGATATGTTAATAGTTTACTCCTGGTATAAAACAGACTAGGATAATTGACTGGACTTCTTGGGCATCCTGAAATGTAGCAGCCAATCAGGTTACTTCTCTGTACGCTCTCCTCAACCCTTCTCCCATAAATTTTATTTAAAAAAAAAAAATCTTTTTTTTTAAATGCAGCACAAACTGTTTACTACAAATACAGCAAGTAGTTGCTGAAGTTTATACCTAGTACGGACTGCTAAAAGTCTCTAGTTTTCTTTATTATTATTTTTTTTTACTTTAAACTAAAGCAAATGGTTGCTACAGTTTATACCAACATGGAGCACTGCAGCTCTTGTTTTTTGCATTTTTTTCTTTAAACTGTAGCAAAGTGCTTGCTATAATGTAGAAAGCAGTTGTTACAGTTTATACCCTACACAGAGTGCTATAGTACTCAAGTTTTACATTATTTTTTTTTTTTACTTTAAACTACAGCAAACTTCTTGCTATAATTGCTAGAGTTTAGACCACAGTTCTCATGTTTGGCTGCAAATGCAATACTGCCTTTAAGTCAGGATGCACTGGTCACACCCCTCCCCAAAACTTTGCACCTGGGACAGTAGCCCCTTTCACTGTGCCCCAGCTGTTCTATTGGAAACCAGTGCAGTACCTTGATTTTTGTGAAGGCTGCTTGGTTGTTTCAAGAAAAAAAAGTAAAGAAAAAATAAGGTCCTAGTACTGGCCAGCTGGACATTCTCATCAATGAATCTTGACCTTGCAGGCCCTAACATCAAGGTACAAACCTTTGATATCAGGTAATAAATAATAAATATATTTCTGTATAGAATTTTTCTTTCAACAAACTAACACTGATGTTTATGTAAGGGGCCTATAGCTTATTAGCTTGTCAGCTACAGGACAGTACATGTGGTACAGTACATTTACCTTCTCAAAGCAGTTTGAATATTGTGGATTATGATCAGTTCTCTGATCGTAACACATATATTATGTGTTTCAGTCATGGAAGCCAAAATATTAATTTTGAGTGCTTCACTCGCAAAGTGAATCTTAGCATCCATGTTGAAAACACATAATAGCTCTTTGCGATCAGAGAGGAAATCATAATTCTTTGTAGTACACAGAGATTTATGTGTTGTATGTACTACTAGCTAGTCAAAGGTAAGATTTAAAAAAATGAAACAAACAGACACACAAAAAAAGTGGTGAGCTGTGATGGCTTTGAAAACCAGTAAAGCAGTAAGGGAATGGCTGACATCCTTACATATTCCCTGTCTAGGCGAAGTGGTTTAACTCAAAATGATCTGTTTACTTAAACAGCCAGCAAGCAGAAACAGGAGTTGAAGCAAAGCCATGCCATTTCTTGCTGCTGCTGCTTACAGTTAAGTGCTGTCTGCTTTAATGCAGAATCAATATTAATAGAGCATAGGGGTATGTAACAATTGTTGTAAGCTGTTTGCTACAATTTAAAAAAAGAAAAAAAAATCCTTCTTTATGTTAGGAAGGAGGGTCTGGGGCAGGGAGATGAGACATGACCTGATTGGCTTCTACTTTGCAGGAGCCCCAGGTACCTGATCGTGGAACTTCTTTTGTTTTTTGTTCTTCAGTTGAAATGCTGGGGAAGGTTGGCATGGATTGGGTACTGTCTTCAGGAAGCCAATTGGCATTCCTGTAGTTTTGCAGAAGCTTTATTTTAGTATTCACCTGAAAAGCTGAGGGGGTGGGGACCTAGTTCGTGGGACTGGCACACGGAGCTGGTAGAGCCAGCTTTGCCTCTATCTGGAAGTACAGCAAAGAAATTCATAAAATAAACCATACCACAGCTACAAACCCCTAGACTTCTTCTGATTCAAGGAAATTTGGCTGAAAACTGGATATTGGTTACAGAAAGATGATTTATTTCTCACTGCAAGTGTAACAGCCAAGACTCCTGAAAGGAGATAGTGAACAACATTCTTATATGTTGCTAGTAAATTCTCTTGAATTTGCAACAGGAGAGTGTGTCAAAAAGGAAAACGTCAACACACACGAAGATACAAGGCACACCAAGCTAAAGAACCAGCTGTAATAATGAACGGCCACACAATAAAACCCGAGGAAAGCTTCAGCTTTCCTTGGGCTTTATTGTGTGGCCGTTCATTATTACAGCTGGTTCTTTGGCTTGGTGTGGCTTGTATCTTGATTTGTGTTGATGTCTATCTCTTATTTTTTTTCCTGATGAAAAGAATGATACGACAGCAGTACCCAGAGAAACATTTCTAAGGAAATCTATTAGAAAGGACGCTGCAGTATGAAATAAATCCATTTGGTCTACCTTGTTGTTTATTTTCGTAGCTATCAACTTAGCCAAATTATGTATATCAATTCATTAGGTCTGTTATAATTGTATATGACTTCATTCAATTAAATGATCAGATGTGTAAGAGTAGGCCCTAGAAACATACTCCACTCACTTCCCTATGTGTAAGAGTAGGCCCTAGAAACATACTCCAGTCACTGCCCTATACAAACAGAAAGCAGCACCTATTACTTTGACATTAAAGAAGGATGGGGACATTATGGTACACATATAACAGACACTTCATGAGCCACAGATAACCACATAGGTTCTGTGAAGCATAGTTCACTTTTACAACTGACCAGTTGTCACAGTCTGCACCAAAATAGCCTAGAGATGGAAATTCAGGAAAAACTTCCAAGGGCTACACTCTGGTGATACAATCATCTGAACAGACAAAGAGAAATGATAATTTTGTGGCTGTTCAGAAGAGAACTAGGATACAAGTTAGCAACACTTGTAATTACTTGTCACTTTCAGCTTGACCTAATAAATTATGAGACTGAAAGATCACTTTCAAAGATCATACCATACAAGACGTGCAGCAGACATGCCAAAGATGTCACATAGTTAATACTGCAAAGATTTACAATGAATATCCTATGGTATTACCATCCTATCATATGACATACAATATGAAAGATTTTGCATATGCCAATATTTGTGCATTATGTGTCCTCATCTGCTTCATTGCAAAAGCCCATACCATACTAGATGTCCACCAAATATGTCAAAGATGTCACATAGTTAATTAATACTACAAAGATTTGCAATGAATATATCCTATGGTATTCTATGATTTATGATAAGAATAAGTTTACATATGCTGGTATTTATGCATTATATGTCCTAATCTACTTTACTGAGGCAGCATTACTAGCTGATATGTATTACTGAACAAATCATGCTAAGTGGGATTGCAGTCAAAAAAGCATTGCTGCTTATATACTAGCTGCAGTAATTTCTGACCATACCTCTCAACTGTACAGATTTTCACAGACTATCCAGATTTCTGCCTCATATTTTTAGTCTGTTCCTTATAAAAAGTTCATTTTTTTGACAAATCACTGGGATGATCTAAGGATTAAAGTCACTAAATAATGACATGTATTTGAGTTTCAGGCTTCATATCCTTCACTAAACACATACTAACACAAATCCTGTTATTATAGCAACTTTCTGAGATTATAAAAGTGATATTTAAAACGTGTCGCTATTTCTGGGTCTTTATCCCCCCATTATGTCAGGCTTTGTCCAGATAACTTAGGTTCATAGGTTCATAGGTAGGTACTAGACTATTGGCCCAAGGGCCTAAATAAGCCTAGCCAACAAGGTTCCCTGACTTACGCCACCCAAGAAAGTTAATTTCCTGTGCCCCTGTTGACTAGAGCCACAGAAGTGATCTCCAGGGTGTATTTCCTATTTCTCATCCACTCATCAAGATTTTTCTTGAAGAGTGCTAATGACGAACTTTACTTGAAATAAATGGGTAGCTTGTTCCAGAGTATAAGAAGTCTCTTGGACAGGAATCTATCCCTCCAGCATGTCCTGTTTATTGTGGTGCCAAGGTTTAGGTCCCTAGAGCGTGTAGCTCAGAGGGGTTTGGATTCCTTAGGTGTAACATGTCCAGCAGGTTTGGGTTTAACATAGCTTTATATGTTAGCCAGAGATCTCCTCGGAGTAGGTGATATGCTACAGAGTAACTTATTTATTTATTTATTTATTTATTTATTTTATTTGCAGTTGTTTAACCAGGATAGTCCATTGGGCCCAAGGAACCCATTTTCAATGGAGTCCTGGGGAGAAAAGCTCCACATACAGATTATACAAAGATTAAGTTCCACACATAGATTACTTGATGATTACAGAGTTAACATTATACAATTTCAGGTTATAATCATGTCAAATATATTTGAATCAAAAGTAATACATGCAATAGTATTTAATGTAAAATTTTTTTTTTTTTATAGGTAGATGCAGTAGGCTGATAGGTAGTTAGATGCAGTAGGCTGATAGGAAGTTATATGCAGTAGGCTAGGAGATTGTTGGGTATAAGTAGAGAAATTATATACTACAAGCAAGCTTGAAATGTCTATCTGGGATTTGTAAGAAGGGGAAGAGAAGAAGAGTGGACAGTAGGCTATGGGGGATGGGAGCAGGAGTTTTTGAGATGGTCAGTGTAGGGCATCTGTTTGAGACCAGTAATCCTCTTTGTGAGGTACTTCTGTGGCCTTTCCAGCTGTTGCAGATATCTTGTGAGGTACATTCCAAACGGGGTGTTGTGCTCTATAATCAGTCTAATGAGTGCCGAGTAGAGGGGAACAATGACCTCTTTTTTCCTGGATAAGAACCCTTTTGTGATGAGGTATGCCACATAGAAGGATTTCCTGACTACTGTGGTGATGTGATTATCAAAGGAGAGACTACTGTCCACCTGGGACCCAAGGTCTCATCACACATTCAGCATTAAGTATACTGCCGTTTATGTGGTAGTTTATGGGGACAGAGTTTTTACCAAAGGGGATGACAATGCACTTTTTGGCATTGAGCTTGAGGCCATGGCTCTGTCACCAGGCATCTGTCTCAGTGAGGCCCTTCTGTAGGATGTCCACATCATTTGGGGACTCGACTATGGCTCCTAGTTTGCAATCATCTGTGAACTTCATTAGCCAGGGGCCTTCTGTGTTAGCTGTACTTCAGAGAAGTAGATACCAAACAGGACAGGTCCCAGTACTGAACCATGTGGTACTCCACTTGTCACTGGTTTGAAGTCAGATTTGGAGTCTTCAACTTTTACAGTGTGGGTTTGTCAGTGAGCCAGTTGGCAACCCATCTTGTGACGTAGGGATTTGTACCTAGTTTAGTGAGTTTAGCTATAATTCTAGAATGGGGGATGGTGTCAAAAGCCTTGGCGAGGTCAAGATAGGCTGTGTGAACTATCTTACCCTCATCTTTGGCTTTGGTGACTGCCTCAATGACGTCAATCAGGTTCAAAAGGCATGATCTGCCTTTCACAAACCCAAACTGGGTGGGGTCCAAAGATTGGAGGTAACCAATGTCTTTGTTTATGAAGTCCATGAAGGCCTTGCAGACCAGGCTTGTCAAGCTAATAGGGCAATAGTTCCCAGGATCAGTAGTGGCTCCCCTTTGTGGAGTGGGGTAACTATTTCTGTGTGCCATTCAGTGGGCACAAAGCCTGACGGGAGACTATGATTGAACATGGTGCTTAGGTGGGGAGTCAGTTCATTCTGATGTTCTTGGAAAATGCAGCCTGGGATGTTGTCTGGTCCCATGGATGCTGTGTTTTTGGTTTTAGAGAGTGCAGCTTTTGCCTGCATAGATGTGATTACAGGTACTCTGCATTCTTCCTTTATAGATATGGGCCCTTTAGGGGGTGAGAGGGAGGTAAAGTTAGCACTGAACCTATCTGCCAGGATGTTGGTAATATCAGTTGGTTTTGTAATTTTCATGCCGTTGTGCTGTAACTCAGAGCAGATCTAGGTGTTGCCATTGAGATTCTTGTAATAGCTATAGAATGCTTTGTGGTTGCCCTTAGAATCACTGGTGATTTTGTTTTCATAGCTAGTTTTGGAGGATCTTATAAGGGATCGCAGCTTCTTACTGAGGCTGACCAGGGAGCTCCTCCACTCATGGGATTTTACTCTCTTTTGTTTCAGTTTCTTCCTTCTGTTGTAGAATTTGTTTATGGCAGAGGACCACCAGATTGGTTTCCTTTTTTTTTTTGGAGGATAGCATCTTGGTTCTGTTTGGGATAGCACGATCCATGCACTCTTGTAAGTGCTTATATAGTGCATTTGTGTAGGATTCAGCAGTGGTAACTGTATTGTCCATCTACATGGGTGTCATGAAGTTCACCACTTCTGTCTTAAGAAGCATGAAGTTGGCTTTGGAGAAATTTTTTACCGTGGTTTCCTTAACGGTGGGTGGGGGCGGGATGTGGATATCTAGGGTGATTAGCTTATGGTCGGATCTGACCAACAAGGAGTTGACTTCAGGTGTGGAACACCGGTCACTCATATTGGTAATGACTAGGTCTATGATAGTGTTGCCCATGGTGGGTAAGTTGATCCAGGGCATTGGAATTTATGAATTCCATAAAGCGTTGAGTGAAGGAGTTGGTACATGAGTAGTTTTCCCAGTTAATGGTGGGGTAGTTGAAATTGCCCATTACTAGGGTGTTTGAATGAACCCTAATATTTTCCAGTATATCAAGAAAAGAAGAGTGGGAATCCTTGGACATGGTGGGGGATCTGTAGCAAGCTACAATTTGGTTTGCAGTTTTGCCCGCCCAGAGTTAGTTGCGCTTGGATAACCTCAGATGCATTATGCTGCGCAAATAGCCTGGAGGTGTGCATATCCTTAATGAATATGGACACACCAATGCCTTTGGTATTCTGGTCCAGGTTAAATGGCTGAAAAGTGTGGTATGAGTTATAGCATGGTAATGCAGGGGTGCTCTCTAGAGCCTTAAACCAGGTCTCAGTCACTGCACAGATATGGAGTACCTCGAGTGAGTGCATTTTGAGATTTAGACTTCTAGCATTGAGTAGCATTACCCTCAGTTTTTGATTGCCTGTTCCTGTTACGGTGCTGAATTTGTCATTTGAACCTTGCCTAAAAAAGGCAATATAGGGGTGGCAAGACCCTTATCCAGTATCCGGAATCCCAGGGGCGACAGGTGCAGGTCATCTCTGGCAAAGCATTGTGGTCTGTCGACCATGTTGTCCCAGGCAGACAGATACTGTATACCCTTAGAATGACAGCAGAAGCTTAGACAACTGTTGAAGTCAATCATTTTGTCCTTGTACTGTGGTATCATTCTGGGTGATGGCAGGATGCTACTCAGGGCTAGGGTCATACCTGCCTGGGCTACAAGATCGAAGAGCTCTTCCATGTCTCTTTTCATGTAGTCCAGGGAGGTACATCTCAGATCATTCACTCCAACATGGACAATGACAGATTCATATTTGTACTTGTTGTGGAGTGACTTGAGTGCATGGATTATGTGGTGAATCCTGGCACCCAACAGGCAGCTGACAGTAACCTTCGCCTTGTTTAGCCTGGTGAGTGGAACATCAGTGTATCTGACTGCAGAGTCACTTATTACATTTGTTTTGGGCATGTTGTTTTGCCTTATGGGCTGCGGTTTATTGGCACACTGAGTCTGTGGACTATGTATCATTTGGGTTGTGTTTGGGGGTGGATGTTGCTTGCATTTCTGATTTGGAGGTTTCTGATTGGGAGTATGTGATGAGTGTGGTATGGTGCAAGTGTTTACCTTCTCATCTTGACTGTCAAATTCAGTCTTGGTTGGAGAGAGCTTTACCTCCAGTTTGGCCAGATAGGTGCATCTCTCACAGGTTGTGGTGTTGGGTCGTAGGAGGAGATAGTGTTCTGTGTACATGAGGCAATTGCTACATTGCCCCAAGATGCCCAGATTCATCAGATAGACAGGAGAGAACACTGGGAGCTGACCCTTGGATATGCCTGAATAAAAAACTACTTTTCTCTAGGCAAGTGAGGAAACTGAGTATAAGAGCTGTTTTTCTATAGGTAAGTGAGGAAAGTAAGTACAAAAGCTGGTTTCCTCTAGGTAAAGAGGAAGGTTGAGTGCTGTAGTAATTTGTAGCATATTTAGTGCTAACAACAAGTTCTGAGCAAGTGATGAGCACAAATAAGCAAATTCAAGTGCTAAAACTAAGAATCTGTACCTGGATCTTGTGGTAGATAGGCTACCTAGTGCTTACCACTCCCACTGATAAGCTAGAATGCTTCCCTCCAACACAGAAATGTTTGGGGAACTCAGAAGTTTACAAACAGTCCTGGATGCAGCAAATCTGTATATGGACTAGACTAGTTACATGAAAGGTGGGAAACAAGTGCAAATGCAGGCTTTTACACCAAAAAGTTGAAAGAGATGGAAAAACTGCCCAAACTGCCAATAAAATACAATTTCTGGGCCAGAAACCACTCTCGTGGGAGATAGGCTACCTATTGCTTTCCACTCCCACTGATACACTAGAAGGCTTCCCTCCAACACAGAAAGGCTTGGTGGACTCAGAAGCTTACAAGCAGTCCTGGATACAGCAAATCTGTATCTGCACTAGACTAGTTACAGGAAAGGTGGGAAACAAGCGCAAACATGGACTTTAAAACCAGAAGGTTGAACAAGATGGAAAAACTGCCCAAACAGCCAATAAACTACAATTTCTGGGCCAGAAACCACTCCCGTGTTAGATAGGTTACCTAGTGCTTTCCACTCCCACTGATAAGCTAGAAGGCTTCCCTCCAACACAGAAAGGCTTGGGGGGCTCAGAAGCTTACAAACAGTCCTGTATATAGCAAATCTGTATCTGGACTAGACTAGTTACAGGACAGGCAGGAAACAAGCTTAGAATTTTTTTTTGCACTAAGAGGTTGACAGATATGTTTCTGACTGCAAACTACAAGTGGAGAGAAAGCACCCTGAACTGAAACAAAGATCTGATGTAATGACAGAGAATTTTGTTTTAGCACAAGAAATCTACAATGTCAGTGGTCTATAACACAATAGGTAAAGTTCATAAACCAATGAAAATCTGTCATTACTGTTCCTTGTTTTCTTCTGTTTCTTGACACATGTATATACCTAGGTATACCTACATATACCTCTGGTGGAAGCAAAAGATAAACAGGCTCTATAATAAAAGAAAAAAAGATTTCACACAAAACCAAATCTTACTTTCAAGATGCCAAAATTGTCTTGCTAAATGTAACAGGAAACTCAAGACCATGCACAAATCAACCAAAGCTGAATATGAGGTAAAAATAGCCAGTCAAGTGAAAGATAACCACAAAGCCTTCTTTAGTTATGCTAAAAAATGTCATAAAAATGTCCAGCACTGTGCAGAGTTGAGTAAATGATATCATTCCCAATCAGAGGACATAGCTTGTCACTAGGGGACAAATTTAGCAGAAATCCCCCTTCTAAAATTATGGGATCACATATCCAGACATAACCACACCACTCAAATCACCCAAGAATAAGTTTTCAAGGTGCTATCTAAGGCCAAGGGCTCTACGTCTATGGGGCAAAATAACTTACCAGGATGCCTATTGGTCAACCTGAAACATTGCTTGTCTGATCCCCTACAGAAAGTATTCAATATCAGCCTCAAAACAGAGCTCATTCTGGAGGAATGTAGGATAGCAACACTCATTCTCTTGTACAGAGGTGGGGCTTTAATGGACCTGCGTAATTATAGACCTATAAACTTGACTAGTGTCATATGTAAGACCATGGAAAGGATCACTGTGGAGTTAATATATAAGGATAAAGGTAACTTTCAGATTCCTGACCTATCCCAATTTACATTTGTCAAGGGCAGTTCCTGCCAAATTAACCTGGACAACTTTTTCAAAAAAGTTACTGATGCAATGAGTGAGGACAAAACAATGTACCCTGTGCATGTAGACCCCACAAAGGTGATCCATACATTCCAGACTCGAGCATGACATATAAACTATTCCAGCTAAATGCTGATCCCTATGTAACTCATTGAATAGCAAACTGTCTCACAAATGCAAGCCAAGAAGTTGGGATAGGCACAGCTCTTCCTCCAAAAGACTTGTCATTAGTGGTGTACCCCAGAGATCATTCCTTGGGCCACCCCTCTGTTGCATTTATGTCTCAGAAGTCAAAGCTAATATGGAGGGATTATGGCTGACCAAGCTTGCAGATGGCTGCAAACTAGGAGCCATCATAAACTCTCAAGAGAACAATGAGTTCCTCCAAGACTGCCTATTCCAAACAAATATCCAATGTCAAAACCATGGGCTAACAAACTGCCAATAAGTATACAATCATATACTATGTCTACCCTTGTAACTATTACAATGATAACACATACCAGAAAATTGTTCCCATAGTGATCTGGTCGACAATGAAATATCCATTGATCACCACATATCCACTATTGTAAAGAAGTCTTTTTTCATTGCAAGCTTATATAGAAAGGTATTGCATCCAGATCCAGAAATATAATTGTTCCACTATACTCAGCATTTATTAGGCCAATAAGTTAATTTAATGTATGTACCTGTCCAAACACTTGCCTTAATTGACATAACTACAGCACTATTTTACTAGCAAAAAAAATGAGGTCTTAAATCATAAAAGCTATACAGAACCCCTCAAAGCCTTTTCCTTCTTCTCAGTATCATACAATCTAGTGAGAGGCAAACTCTGTCTTACATATTGAGCTTTATTAGATCATATTCTGTCAGACCTATTACTCATTTGCAAGTCCAGTGGTATCATGAACAACTGCTCAATGTATCTGGATCTGTTTTACAAAATAAAAGGCACATGTTTATATGACAAAGAACATCACTTTTATGGAACAGTCTTCCACTCCACATAAATCAAAGGACTTTGTTTACTTTATTCAAATGTAATGTGGATGAATTAATGGGCAACTGCAAAAATTCACCCTCAGTTTACCACCCCTATCTGTCATGGATAGGAGAAACTGTAAATCTCCTAACATACTCTTTTACAGACTATCTATGGGTTTTCTGTATATAAAATATAAGGGCTAATAGACCTCTAAAGATCTGCAGAGATCAAAAACCTAGTAAATACCTATGCACCTAAGAACCGATGGAACCTTATGACATTTCACCTTTTGTGTAGTACATGCAAGTGCACAAACAGAATTAGCAATTTAAAAGAACTTATATACAGATTATTAAAAAATAGTAAATCAAAATGTCAAATATAGTGAAGGGCAGACTGTGATGATAGGAGGTACTGCCAGCACGGCTAGCTGGAATTTTGTAAATAATTATATGTCATTTGTGAATATCAAACTGATTTATACAAAATACTTGTGTTACAAATGTATTACAACCATATGCCATGTCTATATCAAAATGCTCTGCAAAAAAAAGCAAATGCAAACACATTAAGTGGGGCGCTTCGCCTGCACACTCTCCCTACTTAAATATACCAACTCTAAGATTGCACCACAGTAGAGGAAATGGCAAACTCCGAAAAACGGCCCAGCGATTTTTTTTTTTATCAAGGCGACTTCTCTAGTAGTCGCAATTCTATAAATGCGCATACTTTCAACAACAATAATGTTTTTTTCAATGACTTGAATATACAAAATAATGGAACAGTTTCTTTTCATGATGTTTTACTTAAAAACTTTAATTTTGATTGTGGTTCTATTGCTTTGGGTGGTGCAAGTGTGGCCGGTCATGACGATAGCTCACCCACTTTAAACAAGATGATTTATATGTTGAAAAAAGGTTATTTAAAATGAAATGTTTGGAAATAGATAATGGTTATTTGAAATGTTGTGTAGATTCTAAGGTGGTTCCACAGGGATTAAGGTTATTTAAATATTCCTTTGCTATCAATTATACTGAATCTATAGTTAATGATTTCCAAGCATTTTTTAACGAATGTGGGTTGGGACTCATGAATAAGATGATAATGCACAACGAGTCTGCTTTGGCGATGTTGAAATGTGAAGTGGAAAAACTTAATGAGAATATTTTAAATGATTTTTTGTTTAGTGAGTACGAACAACTGTACAAGAAAATCTTAAGTAGAGTTAATAGAAGAGTGGAGACCATTTTTTCTAGGAAACAAAAGACGTTTTAAGGGACAAACAACAATATGCAGAGCACACAGCATATCCAAGGCCCCATAATAGTGAGAACAATCATGTGAAGAATTTTAAAGGGAACATCAATGTAGGTGGAAATGTCATTGGACATATCAGGGATGATGGTTTGCGTAATACTTTACCAAAAGGGTTGGATGAACTAGACTCATTTCCGGAACACAATGCTCATTTTTTAGGTGTGAGAAGATCGGAGAGGCTAGCAAGCAAGACCAGAAGCAACTCAGACTCAGGTCACTTCCCCACACATCAAATGTACCATCAGGGATGGAAAAAGGTGGGGAGGAGGGGGAAATAATTATTGTCCCTAATACCGAGGATAGGGTATATGTATATAAAGGCTTTAAAATTTTCAGTTACACCAATTTACATCTGGAAAAAGAACATTTTAACCTTTTTTCGAAAGGTTTTACATTTGTAACAACCAGTTATGGAGATGTAGCCAACACACTGATCGATTTGAAACTGTATCTTAGGAAACTGAATTTGGAAGTGATATATAAAGATGGAAATACGGAAGAAAATAGTGTTGGTAAGGGTCCATGTAGAAAGAGTGTATTTAATCCCCCTTTGCATCCAGTTTTGTTGATGTTTGAGAAGTATGTAACTGAAGAAGTATACAGGGTTTATAACAACAGTAAAAAGAAATGTGAGGGGTATAATTTAAACAACAAGGAAAGAGTGTTGTTGGAAAAACTGAGAAGTAATGCAGATATACGGATTATGAAGCCTGATAAGGGAGGTGGGATCGTCCTCTATGGGTCAGAAGAATACAACAATGCCATCACTAATATTTTATTGGATATTGATACATACACACCAGTTTCCAGAAATGAAATAATGATAGCTTATGGCAGGATAGAGTCTTTATTGGAGGAGTATTTGATTGAGAATAGGATAGAAAGAAAAACTTACAACTTTTTAAAGCAAATTCATCCACTATCCCAAATTTTTTTGGGATACCTAAGGTTCAGAAATGTGTGAAAAACCCTCCTTTTAGACCCATAGTGTCGGCTAATAATTCAAAAACACACCCTTTAGCAGTATATGTGGATTATTGGACTAAGGAAATCCCGTTGAAGATGGACCACCTAATCAAGGACTCATGGGATTTTTTAGGGAAATTAACACAGGACATATGGAAAGAAAACCTGTGCTTCCTCACTATTGATGTAAAAGATGTATTTACTAGTATAGCTAGAGTGGAGGGGTATCAAATGTTTAGCGAAAGTGTGTATAAACATTCTACATTATCTTATGACCAGATTCAGTTAATCCTTGAGTTAACTGAGTTAGTCTTGGATTACAACTTTTTAAGATTTCAAGGTGAGTATTATCGGCAAACCAGTGGTGTTGCCATGGGGGCAGCTTGTGCTCCCATATATGCCAATTTGGTTATGCTGGAATGGGAGCAGTGCCATGTATTTAATGGTCCCTTTCACAAATTTATAAGATTATATGTAAGATTCTTGGACGATTTTTTTATCCTTTGGGATGAAAGTAAAGAACTAATGGTTTCCTTTATGGATTATTTGAACAACAGTACTACATACTTTAAGTTTACACATGAATGGAATAATTCAAGCATTAATTATTTAGATATTACCATTTTGTTAACATCGGATGGATTTCAGTCAAGAATACATAGGAAAGAGACTTGGTGCAATAGTTACCTACATTTCAACAGTAACCACCCTATGGCTCAAAAGCTTAGCCTTGTCAAAGGTCAAGCTGTCCACATAGCGAGGATGACCTCAGAGAAAGTGGAATTTTATAAGGAAATGCACAATTTAAGTATTATGTTTATAGAAAGGGGTTACCTGGAAGAGGAGGTATACAGGGTCATTGATGAAGTTAAAAGAGGTTGGGGCGGTAGATATAAACCCTTGGTGGGTCTTCCCAGTGACTTTTCAGACAAGAAAAGTGAAAATAGTAACAAATTTCAAAAAGCATGCATAACTGAGTTTAATGGATTTTCAGGTATGTTTACTGACATTATTAGAAAAAATTGGAGCTTGCTCAAAACCAACAAGGAATTGTTTGAAGTAGTGGGTACAGAACCTACTTTTACATACAAAACTGGAATGAATTTCAAGAGAGTGTTTGAACAGATGCACAAGTCTCATTGTAGTGTAAGGAAGGCCACCACTAATTGTGGTAATTGCAAGCAATGTTCAAACATTTACAAGGAAGATAGTATTATATTACAAAATGGTTTGGATAGTAAAGTGAAATATTGCAAGGGCAGTTGTAACACAAAGATGATAGTGTACTTAGCAACATGTACAAACTGTCCAGTTTTCTATGTTGGAAAAACTGAGAGGGCTTTGAAGGACAGAATGTACGAACATTTATATGACATTAAAACTAAAAAGGAGACTAGTGCACTATATAAGCATTCTTTGACATGCATTGATTTTAAAGCTTTTTAATCTGGCATCATCGACATGGTTAGAACTAACACTAGGGGGAATATGTTAAGAATTGGTTATTAAATTAAGAACTTAAATGGCAGTTGAGGCTGAGATCCAATTTTCCCCCAGATTTAAATGAGTATATTACCATCAAACCAGTGTTATTGGCAAGAGCAGGGGATGTATAGGCATCTAGTAGGGTGTTTTGTCAAAGGTTCATTATTAACATTTTTTAACATGTCATGGTTGGTTTTGTTTTCATTTTTATTACCATTACCGTTTAGTATAGATTTTAATTTAAATCAATGACAATAAAGATTTGCATTACACAACAAATATGTATTTGATATAAAACATAGAAATGGTAGTGTGTTTTTACAGATGTTTTTAAGGTGACAGTATTTCTTTAAAACACTGATTGGGTTCAATTGTATATGATATAAAAGGACCAAGTAATGTGGATTTTGTTCATCTGATGAAGTCTTGTCTATCAAGACGAAAGCCATCATTTTATTTTGTTAAAAAATAAACTTTTCAGCTACCACTTTGGGTGTTGGACTTGTGTTCAAATTTTTTGGAAGTTTATACAATTATAATTTGTATATGACAAAGAACATCACTTTTAAGGAACAGTCTTCCACTCCACATAAATCAAAGGACTTTGTTTACTCTATTCAGATGTAATGTGGATGAATTAATGGGTAACTGCAAAAATTCACCCTCAATTTACCACCCCTATCTGTCATGGATAGGAGAAACTGTAAATCTCCTAACATACTCTTTTACATACTATCTATGGGTTATCTGTATATAAAATATAAGGGCTAATAGACCTCTAAAGATCTGCAGAGATCAAAAACCTAGTAAATACCTACGCACCTAAGAACCAATGGAACCTTATGACATTTCACCTTTTGTGTAGGACATGCAAGTGCACAAACAGAATTAGCAATTTAAAAGAACTTATATACAGATTATTAAAACATAGTAAATCAAAATGTCAAATATAGTGAAGGGCAGACTGTGATGATAGGAGGTACTGCCAGCACAGCTAGCTGGAATTTTGTAAATAATTATATGTCATTTGTGAATATCAAACTGATTTTTACAAGATACTTGTGTTACAAATGTATTACAACCATATGCTATGTGTATATCAAAATGCTCTGCAAAAAAAAGCAAATGCAAACACAACATTAAGTGGGGGGCTTTACCCACACACTCTCCCTACTTAAATATACCAAGTCTAAGTTCGCACCACAGTGGAGGAAATGGCAAACTCCTGAAAATGGCCCAGCGGTTTTTTTCCCCCAGGAAAAAAATTGCTGTTCCGTGTCTTTGCTATATAGTATGTTTGACATTTACAGGTCGATCAAAGAGAATTTGCTCTCATCAGCTTTCGATAACCTGATATAGACCCTGTTTGAAATGTATCCAGAATGTGCTCTACTGGAAAGAACAAAAATGTACCTGCACAATTATAACTGTTTAAATGTATATGTTTTAACAGAGGAAAATGGAAGGTTAACCACAGTCCAGCAAACTTTAAAATATATAATCTGAAATTAAATCACTTTACAGACTAGGTCATAAAGACGCTACCTCATAGGTTTCAATGCAGCCAGAGACACAAAGTCTATACTAGGAAGCTTTCTGCATTGTATTTGGGGATAACTAATTACTACTCTGGAAGCATGGAGGTATGAAATTGTTTTATGACTTCCAGCACCTGCCACAAATCGAAGCAAAAGTCCTTGTGTGTGTATTTTTACAGGTATGTGCTAAATCCTGCCAGCTTCCAGCAATGACGTTTCCATGCGAGCTAAAGGTCAGATGACCAGAAGTGATGTCAATCTGCAAAAGTAATATTTTAGGTATTATTTTCAGAAATTTCTTAGTTAGATTGAGCATTCTGAATTCTGTCTTGGATCTGACAACAAAAGAACCATTCAACACATCATCTGCCTTGCTCTATTAAGTAAGTTATTAGGAAGCAGTATAAATCTCTTAGACTCAGTCAGGAATATAGTGAAGCTTAGTTTAAATAGTGTCTTTCTTTATTTGTCTGGGTTTGCCCTTCAATGTTATTTTAAATATTTCCTGTGATTTTGAACTCTGAAGTCACTGTGAACAGATATTTAGTATTGTCTTGTTATTTTATTATTTATTATTAATTATATTTAAACCTTTCATCGTGGCTGATTTTTGTAGAGGTATTTAAGTTTTGAGAGTACTTGCATATTTATTTGGTGTCACTGTGTAGTTCACTCCTAATAGGCTTGCTCTTGGTCAAACTACCATCTGTATTAATATACATTTCACTCAGTATATTGGGTACCCTTGGAGAAGCCTTAAGGGTGCTGGCAAGAGTGTCTTGTGGTAGTCATAACTACCTTATAGTCTGGGCAAAAGGGGGCATAGCTAGTAAACCTGTGTCAGCCTTTACCAGGAATGGGTGTGTTTGTGTGTGTGTGTGTGTGTGTGTGTGTGTGTGTGTGTGTGTGTGTGTGTGTGTGTGTGTGTGTGTGTGTGTGTGTGTGTGTGTGTGTGAAAGAGTGTGTGTGTCAGTTACTTGGGCAGGGACACAAAGCACTGGTTGGACAGAGAGGGTGCTGGAAGCCTTGTCTTCGACACTCAACTGAGATCTCAACTCTATAGCTGTGACAGTGGGGAGGCTTACTGGGGATCTGCAGAAAAAGGGAAAAAACAGACCCGTAGTGACTGTGGTCTCTGTGTGCTCTTAAGGGATATTGCACTTGATGCAGAGAGTGAAAATACTGTGTGTGAACCTGTTATCCTCCCAGTGAACATCCCCAACAGGTCATTACTGGCCCAGAGGTGGGGCATCACATATTGGTTGGTAGTGGTGGGATCACCATATAACATACTGGTGAACAGTAGTGTGGATATTGAACTTCTATAGCCTGTAAGCAGTTGTCACAAAGGTGTGCATTCTCTCAGCAGGCACATAGTGAACATTCAGAGTTTCATATCACAATAGCTTATTTATTTTTTGTTTTCTTAGTTAGGGAGAGCAAGCACAGTTGGCAACAGAGGTTTATGGCAAGCTGACAAGGAGCCTGTTGGCTGAGATGTGCCACGCCAAAGGACAGGTGCAAGCCAACCTGACTAAAGGGGAAATGATTGCAACCTTAATCACATCTGCGTCACAGAGTAGCAACCAAGAAGACTGCCAGACTGGCCTTGGGGATGTATAGCTCTCAGAAAATTGACAGTTCAACTTTTTATTTCAGAGGACTTAAAAATTTATCTGGAGTTAAAGAGACTTGATCTAGAGGCCAAACATTTGGAAATAGAATCAGCAGACAGACTGCAGCATTTGGAAGCTGAAGAAAATGAGAAATTGTGACATTTATAGGATGAAGAAAATGACAGGCAGAGGCAACATGAAAAAGAAATGCTGACTCTTTGCCAGGGTCACGGAGGTAATGGGAAATGGAGAAACCATACCCCAGAAGCAACTAAGTTCAGTAATCTTTTTCCTAAATACTAAGAAGGTGATAATTTTGATAGTTTTATTCATATATTTAAAAGAGTATGCAAACAGTATAAAATTTGCCGAGGGCTCTGGCTACAGCTCCTGACACCTTCACTCCATGGTAGAGCTGTAACTGCTGGTTCTAAATTGTCTGATATTGATTGTTTAGACTATAACAAAGTAAAGAAATGTTTATTAGAGTGTTTTAAGTTAACATCTGAAGCTTACAGAAAAAAAGTTTTGTGAGCATAGACACAAGGTAGATGAAAGTGTGTGTGATTATACTTCTGAGTTAAGCACTTATTTTCATAGGTGGGTGAGTGGGTGTCAAGTCATCACTTTTGAAGTGCTGGCAGATGTTTTGGTGAGAGAACAAGCCCTTAGCACTTTGCCTAAGGACAGGAGAATCTGGTTGGCAGATAGGGAATGCAATACCACAGTTGAGCTGGGAAAAAAAAGGGGATCTCTACTTAGCAAGCAGGACATCACTGCGCAGGAAAAGGATAGCCAGTGCTGCAAATGGATATAAGGGAAACCATAGTGGGCAGCCTAAGCCAGCCCAACAGAGTCCACCGGTAACAAGGGAGTGCATTGATTCCTGACTGTTTCTGGTTGGAGAGTTAGTGTCTGTGCTTAACATTCCTGATTGATCTGGTTGCTATTCATGGCATCTACAAGGAATAGGCTGCAAGCCTACAGACCCTTGCATCATCTGGGACAAACTGTGGATCACTAAACAGGCTGTAGTCTGTTTCTCATCTTTGGAATGGTGCTAACATTTTGCTTCTTGTGAGAGAAGAAGCAAAGAAGCATTGTATCCCAACAAAGTGAAGCTCTGGTGAGAATAGCATTAGTAGTAGCCAGGCAGTAGCCATTCATGTAACTACCCTCTTTTCATCATTTTTGACAAGCTAATTCTTTGTTTTCAGTAAGTAGCACTTGATTTGTTTCTAACATCAGAATATCTGCCTAAATACTTAATCCTTAAAATTTCAGGGTCTACATATTAGTTTCCCCTCAAGGGTTTGCCAGTGCTCTGTATAGTCTCAGACACCTTGAGTGACATTTTCCTATAAAAGCACAATTGGAATTTCTCAATTACCTAGTTGCACACAGGACGTCTAGTTTGCAGTGACAAGTACTGTCCCCATAGTTGCAAACTGGATACTTTTGACAGTGATTGATATTCTGACTCCAACTGTCTAATCAATAAAAAATGGTCTGTTGCTATGGATATGAACTTTCCTACTATCTCTGTTACTGGATTGATGGATATGGGTATCCTGAGGCAATGTAGAAATTGCCTCATGTTTACTGACAACCAACAACTGTCAAACCAATATGGTATGTGAGAGATGTATTTACACAATGTCACTGGAGGCAAAGCGCTCACACAAAAGTATTCCTAATGTCAATAAGGTTGTCAGTAATACACACACTGCACCCATCATGTACAATTCAAAACATACAGTACATATTGATCCACATATGCTGAGACACTTAATTGTAACCTTCCTAAACCAGAAATACTTCCTGGAAGAAGTACACATAACAAATACCCCCAGCAGCCCCAAATGCACTCTTTCCAAACAACACCCACATCATCACATAGAGCTACATCTCATGGAGCCTCTAACTCTAAGCACATAAGGCAAACCACCACACAATGCAACATTCTAGTCATTGGAGACTCCATTGTGATATGCGCTGATGTCCCTTTCACCAGGCTGAGAAAGGAGAAATTCACAGTCAGTTGCTTATCAGGGTCTAGGATCTACAACATTATGCAGGCACTCAGGTCATTGGACCAAAGTTACCAATATGACTCAGTAATAGTCCATGTGGGAGTAAATGACCTGAGATGGACCTCCCTAGACTATATGAAGAGAGACATCATAGATCTCTTGGAATATGTGTCTCAGGCTGGGATAAGCCTAGCATTGAGCAGAATTTTACCTTCATCAAGGATGATGCCACAATATGAACAAAAGATGATTGACTTTAATAATTGGCTTAGTTTCTGGTGTCATTCTAAGGGGTTGCAATATTTTTCAGCATGGAAGTAGATGGTTAACTGGCCATTCTGCTTTGCCAAGGATGGTCTCCTCCTCTCCTCTCTATGCTTTTGAATATTAGCTAAAACATTGTCTTCCCCAATACTACTATTTTTAGGCAATGCAAAACAGAAAGTACTTCCGACATAGCAAATCAAAACCAAGAAAATCTAAAGGTATTACTGCTCAATGTTAGGAGTCTAAACAAAAAACTCCACTCTCTAGAAGCTCTGCTTACCCTAGAGAATGCTGACATTTGTGCAGTCACTGAGACATGCCCCATAGTTAATAAACTCCTTGTAGGAATAGTGTAATTCCTATACAGAGTGTATGGTGGCCATGTCAGCAGATCCCTCTTGGCAGTGCACCTTACATATTAATGAAGACGTGTTACTGAGGGAGAGCTGTGTACATGGTTACAGAATCAGTGCTAGTGGGTTTGTTACAGTGTTCGCAGATGTGAAACACACCCCCTGCATGGTGAAAGTGCCGTAGGCACTGAAACATAAAAGAAAGTGTCCTTGGACACTTATTTGTATATTTACTTATGCATTTCACACAGGGGGCATGTTATAGTGTCTGTAACACATCCTGTGCACTGTCAAAGTGCTGTACGGCACTTAAAGATTAAAGACAGTGTCCTCAGACACTTAGAATTTTTTTTTATTTATGTCACACGGGGGGGGGGGGGTTACAGTGTCTGTAACACACCCCCTGTACTGTCAGAGTGTGAAATTAAATGTCCCAATGTGATTTTTCCTTTTATGTTTTTTTTTTTTTTTTTCAAGTTTAAGCATAGCTGAGCGTATTTGCACATGCAATGCATTGCTCAGCAGTGCTTAAATGTAACAACAAGCTATATAGAAATGTATAGCTGAACTCTTCACAGCCAAGTTAGCTGAATGGGTAGATTCACAGCTTTGTGTGCAGTGCATGATTCGAATACCAAGACAGGCCACTTAGCTTTTACATTGGAAAGCATTTCTATTTTTTTTATTGCCTAGTTATTGATATTTGTCAACCAGGTTAGTGCAGCTGATCCAGAATCCCACCGTCAGTGGAGATATGAGGTGAAAACCTCCAATACAGTTCAGTCACACACCAAGGTACTGTAATTAAAGTAAAATGCAAACACATAATAATAAAGTATCAGTAATGAGTAATTAATGTCAAGATATATTTATGTTATCATGTAGAACTCTTGTTTTCCCTTAGCTAAATCTTGCTAAGCACTGCTAAGCCAAGCTAAGCAATGGTTAAACAGGACCTGTCTGAGCAATATTTAGCAATGCTTATCTCAGCTTAGCCGGTTTGAGCATTGCTAAGCAGTCCCATTCTAAGCAGTCCTCAGCTGAGCTAAGTGGATATGCACACCACTAAGCACTGCTAAGCATTTGTCACTTTATGCACTGCTCAACTAAGCTTAGCTGGTTTGCGCACTGCTGAGCTGTGATTAGCATTTTGAAAAATGGTCCAATGGCAGCAAAGGGCAAGAACATACCCTTATGTAAGCTGCACAGGTGGGAATACATCCAGAACCTGTTGGAGTTTGACCTGTGGAGGAACTATGGCAGGAGCTGGAGAGGGAGCAAGCTTTTAGGTGCAGCTCTAGGGCATGTTGGAGTCCAGGGTCATGGCTGGGCTTCTTGTTCAACACCAGGATGACAGACTGCTGCAGGGGCAGTAACAGGGCTTTGAATACAAGTCTGAGACCTGGGACTATCTGGCACGTGACCTCACCAATGTCACTGGAATCCCCCATACTAGTGAGCAGGTACATCATCATTATGATGAGCCGAAGTGGAGGACAAGGGCACTCTTGGCCCAATGTATCCAAGATTCTCAGGACGGGAATGCCCCAGCAGTTTGTAAGTATACAAATCATTGCTTTACCAAATTCTAGCATGAATATGTGATAGACAGGTATGCAAAATGGTGTGTGTTTCCCCCTACAGCTGCAGAAGAGAGGACTTGCAACTTAGAGGTCATGCCAAGCGCCTAGTCAGGATGCACTGACAGTGTGGTGAGCACAGATCTATCTTGCAATATATAGTACAATAAATAAGAAAGAGTACATTGTTTACTGCCAGTAGGTATAGTGTGTTCTGAGTGTACAGCAATAAATGTGTTATTAGACCTACATTGATATAAGTGAGTAATGCCATGTACTGTGCAATACAGACAAAGGCATCAAACAAGCTACTATTGATGAAAAAAGCTAAAAATGTAGTAATACTGTGTAGGAATGGCATAGGTATATACTGTATTAATACTAAGGATCGTGTAATAAAGTACACTGAGACTGAAACTGTGAAGGTAATAAATGACATTTATTCATCATGTACAGGATATGCACTACAACTGAAGTCAGATTTTTGAATGTAATAAACCACTGTGTCATGTCACCCTCAGTAAAGTTATTTCCAGCAACTGTTGTGTTTATTCTGGTCTGTTGTTGAAGAAATACAATTGTGCAGGTGCTCTACAGCAAATATGGCTATGAGACCATGAACTGAGTGAAGATTGGCTGATAAACAGCTGTTATGCTAAAGTGTAGACGTGAAGTTATAAAACAAGATAGAGTGCAATTTGATATATGTTCTAAACTAATATCTGAACCTTGAATAGTAATGTGTAATGTATTATGGCGTGCTCCTTTCAGGATTGTCTTGTGTTAACCCTTGCATTTCAGCTATACATATTCCTAAATGTAGGTATGCTGATGCAGGCAAGTATGGGACTGTAATAGGTGAAGACTGCAAATATATGATGTGCAAATGTATATGGGTTAGGTATGCAACCCAACACCCTACTGTGGTCTATACAGATCACACATATTCACATCCACTAGGGGTTAAATGTGTACACCTGCATACAAAGTATTAATACACAGGTCACCAAATATCTCTGTCATGCATGAATGCCATGCATGGATATTCAACTGTCACTGGACTCTTCTGTGACACTCTACTTATATTATCAGGTCGGACTTTGTAACCAAGTGACTTTTAGGCACAAATCAGTCAAGCAGCCAACAGCAGTGGCCCAGTATCTCAGTGTGATAAGAAATAGATATGTTGTTCATTTATGCACACACAGACCATGGTTTGTATCCGGGGACTGGTACTAGATATATTTATAGTTACAGACAAGTAATCCTGACAATTTGTAGAAACAGTCATGTAGCATTAACAGATATTTTCTCCACAGGACTTACAGGTAAATAAATGTTTGTATTAGCTGTATGAAGGATATACTAATAAACTGTGTACAGATGTACTAGTGTATGCCAGGTGTGTCTGTGAATGTGTGCTGATAGTCCAACCCCATGCATACAAATTACAGTAGGATAGGTATATACACCATGCACTTGTACTATTACATGTCTCTCAAGTGTTAAGCTGTCATGGCTAGTGATCACTGTTGCTAATAACCTTGGACACAGATATAAATCTAGTTGAAGTATGCCAGTAACACACTCACACAACATCAGTGCAGGGTACACATTGTTAGTCATATATGTAACCCTGACATGTATGAGTCCCCTGTAGTTATATACTTACAGTTATCACAGCTTGGCCCATACCATTCCAGATCAACAGCTTAACAAGTATGTATGTGCTACAAAAGCTATAGGCCACAGGTAGATGTAAAGTAAGGGCAGACCTGTAGAGTATTGAGCAGTAGTGTTGTGAAAAATATAGCCTATACAGTTGTTAATGGAATGTTTTTCTCTCCCCCATCCCTTATCTGCATCACTAACTATTATTCACATACTATGGGTATGTTGTTCTCAAAATCTAATATTGTAACTTGTGTTGTATTATTGCTCATATATTTCAATGGTTGCATACTAACATACCTTGTTGAAATTCCACTGTTGTTGGCCTGTTGCTGGAACTGGTACTGGCATGCTGTTACAATAATGACTGTTATTCAATTTATGCATGTATTCCACTTGCTATGCAATTCTATTGTTCTGGGTTAATTGGAAAACCCATGCATGCTGTTCTAACGTTGAAATGTTTTGTTCATGACTAACTAATACATTTTGACAAACCTCAACACCATATCACATTTGGGTAGGCTGATCCCAGTGGATCCACCTGTCCCACCTCATCTGGCTGCAGCACTGGATCCAGGCACATCTGGGACCCAACCTCAAGCTGCCCCTCTGCTGGTCCTGCAGCACCTTTGAGTGGAACTGTCTCCGGGGACTAGGCCCACCCCCCCCCCCGGTGTGGGTGTGGAGGGGACCCTATCATCCAACACCAGTTCTGAGGTAGGGTGTGCAGGGTCAACCAGTGAGATTTAGATGACCACCTGTACCAAATAGAGGGCAGACTATTGCACCTCAAGGGGCAGGTTGGCCATGGTGCTCAGCCCTCAGTACGGCCATCTTTGGGCTGTGAAGGGGCAGTGGTGACTGCCAATGAGTGGGGACCTCAGTCCCACTGTTTCCATCTGGGGCACTTGGTCCTTTGATTCTCAACCACCCTCCCCATCCAAGGAGTTTACCCCCTCATGTGTCATACACCACCCCTGTCCACTGTCGTGTCTGTCTTGTCTGTCTGCAAATGCAACCTCTCCTACCCAACTTACCTCCCCAAACGTACCTACAACCCTTCCCCAGCATCCCACTCTCACCTTAAAAAAAAGGGCACCTCTCCCAAAAAAAATTAGTCCCATACATAACTCTCCTGTATCTTCCACATACACTGACATAAATCAATTTCCCCATGAATTAATCAACAAGTTTATGTCACTCACACACCTCCCTCTGGGGTGTGAGGCTTTAAATTCCAAATTGTCCACATCATGCACAGCTGTTGCTGCACAAGAAATGGAGAGCTATGGTCTTTTCTTACACCCATCCTGCACATCCCTAGATGCCTTTCATAATGTTTTTCCCCCTGCTTGCCCACATTTCACCACTTTCCTATCACCTCTTTTTTCTTTTCTTTTTTTTTGAAAATAGCACATAAGTGTGGATAAGTGATGCTAAGCGAAGCTAAGCAGACCTAAGCACTGGTTGGCATTACAGTCGTTCACACAAAACCAGGGAAACCCACTTGAACCTGCTTAAAACTGATGTAATCACTCTGATTCAGACAGTGTTCTGCCTAGCAACAAAGGCAAGTTTTGAACCTAGGGCACTATGTACTAGAGTCAGAGCACTGCACCACTAGGCCAAAGCAGCTCATGAGAATTAGCACTGCTTTTGTAAATATATCATGCAGTACAGTCATGTAATATTAGGAGAAAAAGACACAAGTGCTAAGTATTGAACTGAGGACTCTGTGCACTTGAGTAAGACCAACACACCACTAGGCCAAATCAGCGCTAGGAAATGTGCACTGCTTTTGTAAATATAGCATGCAGTACAGTCATGTAATATTAGGGAAAAAAGACACCACTGCCAAGTATTGCATGCATAACTTCCTAAACTGCAGGCAGAGAAATGCACCACTACACCAACTCATATCTGGGGAATTAATGCATTTTGTCTACATATAGCATGCAGTACAGTGATGTAACATTGGGGAAAAAAAGATACCACTACCAAGTATTGCACCCAGGACCTTCTCAATTACAACATAGTGCATTACACCAGTAGGCCAACTGAGCTGTGGAGTGCAAGTAATGTTTCATAAACATGTCCTGATTGCCAGTGACACACTACTCATATATATACTGAGACAAATCACAGTGTACTTGGGCTAGGGTTATCACCTGTCCCACGTTGCAAGGGACAGTCCCTCTTTGGGCAGATGTTTCCTGCAAAGAAATTGAAAAAAATGGCAAATGTCCTGAGATTTTAGGACAGACATATTTCATATATTTTATGTAATAGTTGTATAAATCAGTTATTCTGTATCTGAAAAACCTAAATGTTATAAGAAGCAGAATAAGCAACTAAAATGCTACAAGAATAAGCTTTTATGTAGGCAAAAAAAGTGAAGTCCTGTCCTTTGTACTGGCTGTGGGTATGTTTTGCCCTGCAAAATCTGACATTTGTACCAAAAATGCCACACGTTGAGCATTTGAAAAGGTGGCAACCTTAACTTGGGCTGCTGATGCAGACAACAAACCAGTACACAAACAAATAAATGCTGCTGGATGTACAGGAGGCCTACAATATTAAGTAAAGCTGACAACTGCCCAGACTGTTGCGGAATGAACACAGTTGAGCCCCCTACTTATGGCAGGCTTGTCATAAAACATATTCTGTGTGCTGACATACTGGCAATGCAGTGCAGATTGGGGTTACAAACCATAACAGGCAGCTCATTGGTACACGACATACCCATCTGAGCACCCATGTCCATTCCAATCATATGTAACACACTGTATGCATGCACATATGTCTTACAAATACACCTGCCATAATCTAATACATTATTAGTAATATATCAAATAATATATATTATCATAATATAATATAATATGATAATATGTTATTATTATTATTATGATATATAATATATTATTAGTAGTAATATATACTATATATTATTAATATATTATATATAATCTATCTGTTACATTCCAAGCATGTGTCACATCTGGACACCCACAGTCATGGCCTACAGCCCAGTCTGTGGCACAACAACTAAAACTGAGCCATGCGATATCCAGCAAAAATGGTTGCTCCCACCACAGCCACTGCCACCCACAGTATGACATTAAAGTTTCATAGGTTCATAGTTCGGTACGAGGCTATTGGCCCTAGGGCCTATATAAGCCTAGCCAAAAAGGTACCTTGGTCTTTGCCACCCAAGAAAATTATTTTCCTCTGCCTCTGTTGAGCAGATCCACAGAAGTGATCCCCGGGGTGAATTTCCTATCTCCTATTTAATTATCAAGATTTTTCATGAAGAGTGCTAATGAGGAGCTTTGTTTGATATAGATAGGTAGTTTGATCCAGAGTATGGGAAGTCTCTGGGACAGGAATCTATCCCTCCAGCATATTCGGTTTATTGTTGTGACAAGGATTAGGTCCCTAGAGCGTGTAAATCGGAGGGATTGGGATTTCTTTAAATGGAGTATGTTCAACAGCTCTGGGTTTGACATAACATTGTATGTTAGGCAGAGATCGCCTACTCAGAGGCGAAGAGTAAAGCTGGAGTTTTTTGAGACGGTCTGCGAAGGGCATCTGTTTGAGTCTGGTAATCCTTTTTGTGAGGTATTTCTGCGGCCTTTCCAGTTGATGTAGATGTCTTGTGAGGTACATACCAAAAGGGGTACTGTATTCTATAATGGGTCTAAAGAGTGATGAACAGAGGGGAATAATGACCTCTTTTTTCCTGGATGAGAAACCTTTTGTGATGAGGTGTGCCATGTAGAAGGATTTCCTGACTGCTGTGGCGATGTGATTATCAAAGGAATGACTACTGTCCACCTGTGTCCCAAGGTCTCTTATCACACTTTCAATATTAAGTAGACTACGCCTATGTGGTAGTTCATGGTTACAGAGTTTTTACCAAAAAGGATGGCAATGCACTTTTTGGCATTGAGCTTGAGGCCATGGCTTTGACACCAGGCATTTGTCTTAGTGAGGCCCTTTTTTCGGATGTCCACATCATTAGGAGTTTTGATTATGGCTCCTAGTTTGCAGTCATCTGCGAACTTCATTAGCCAAAGACCTTCTGTGTTAGCCTGTACTTCAGAGAAGTAGATACCAAACAGGAGAGGACCCAGGACTGAACCCTGTGGTACTCCATTTGTCACTGGTCTGAAGTTGGATTTGGAGTCTGCTACTTTCATAGCATGGGTTCTGCCAGTGAGACAGTTAGCAACCCATCTTGTGACATAGGGATTTATACCTAGTTTATTGAGTTTATCTATAATTCCAGCATGGGGGGATGGTGTTGAAAGCCTTGGCGAGATCTAGATAGGCTGTGCGAATCACCTTACCATCATCTACGGCTTTGGTGACCGCTTCAAAGAAGTCTATCAGGTTTAGGAGGCATGCTCTGCCTTTTACAAATCCGAACTGAGTGGAGTCCAGAGTTTGGAGATTACCAATGTCATTGTTTATAAGTTCTGCAGGGTAGGACACATTTCATAATTATGCATATGTGTCCTAAATGTCACCTAACACTCTCTGGATGGCACTATTACATAACATATGTACCAGAGGCACATGCTGTTATGGGTACCATCAATGAGGCCATGCTGTCACACAACATCTGACTCCACTCCCTCACTGACAGTAATAGCTTGCTGTCCCCCTGTGTCTTCACAATCCCTAGTCTGACTCCTGGCCAAAATGCAGCAGCTGTGGCCTACTACACATGCAGCAGTATGTCCAGCTATCTGTTACAGAACTAACATGTCTCCCAAATACCTAAATCAGAGTATCGACATGACACCCATACATCAATAGTTGAGAAGGGTGCTCATGTGAAAGGGACATTTGTCACAGTATCCCCCTACAAACATAGACAGCTGATAGAACAGCACCAACTGTAGCAGCATGCACATTGAGATAAAAAGGATGAATTACACTCACATCTGCCTGTTTCCTTACTGAACCTGACACACATTGTAAAACAGTGCACTGCTACACAATCTGAAAGTCTGTTAACAATGGCCATACATAGCATGCAAAACTGTGGACATAACACATCAATACAAATAGTGGACAGTATTTCTTCTTACCTCTACCTGTGCTGTTGCAGACATATGTGCAGTAGGGGAGATGACAGTCTGTAGTGGATGTAGACAATGAAAGCACTGTGTTTGTATGTGCAGGTTTGCAGGACCAATTCCATTCTCATGTACACACTAAGGAGACATTGCCCCAGAATGGGCACCTGTCCCTACTTTGTCTCAGACAGCTGTATGTCATCCCTGTTATTGACAGTATGTATTACACATGTCCACCAGACAGGTGAGCATATCCTAGCAGAGGATGATGTAGGCCTGTCAGGTATACCTGACTACATGCGTCTATACAAATGCACATATAGCACTTGTGTGTATGTATGTATGGATATTGGTGCCAGTCCTTAATAAGGGATTGAGGGCTGTGAGGCTGTGTAAACCCCCCCATGAGGATGTATTCCATGTAGGAGGTGTATGTATGGCTGAGCCTAGCTAGTTAGGTATTGTGGGAGACGGTGACTGCAAACGTGACTGCATGATGGTTACTTTGCCATGGAAGATGACACTGTAGGGATGCTGCAGTGGTAACTCATATTGTGTGATGTCAACTGCAATACACTTTCACTTCATGTGGGTGTAGCTCCTGGTCACACCAAGGTGTTTGTACAGCCACTATTGATGGCTTCCTGGCCATTTGTGTGCTGGAATGGGTACATCTTACAATGTATATTATGGTCGTTCAACTGACCCAGGATCAGGGTACCGACCTGACTAATAATACAGTTTATGAGGTCAATGTAGGCAGAAGGGGCTTCCTGGTCACATGTGGTGGCCAGTACATAGAAGTGATTTGCATAGGTTTGTGTTGGCAATGGTGAACTGCCCCTACAGTGCCCCCTGTGCATCTTACTGTACAGTGTGGAAGTGTGTATGTGTCTCATATATACAGAAACCCCATGCCCCATGGCATTACCATCTACACTTTGCCTTCTGCATGTATGATAGGATGGTTGACCATGTAAGGCTGGGGTGCTCTCTGCAACTTTAAACCATAGCCTGTGTGAGCGCACAAGTGTTTGCTGTTCCCAGGGTTGCACTGCTTGCAATGAGGGCAAAGTCATGTGTACACCTCTAGCATTTAGCAGCATGGCCTTCAATGTGTGCTGTACTGACATTTGTATGTTGGTAGTGATAATATCACCAATGTTACTAATGGAGTAACTATAGGGCTGACAGGAAGCACTACCAGATGCAAGATGACCAGTGAAGGCAGATGGAAGCCATCTCTCACAGAGCATCGTGGTCTGGGTACCATATCATCTCAGACTCACAGGTACTGGAATCCCTGGAATATCACAGGCTAAATGTGCACATGTTATGGGCAATCATTCCCTGATTGTATTGAGGCATCCATCTGGGTGACAGCATAATGCTGCTTCAGGTTAGGGACATACCTGCCTGGGACACATAACAAGTGTGCTCACTCATGTCTTACTGCATATAGTCCAGGGACATACATGTCAGGTCATGTCAGGCACACCAACATGTACAGCGACAGACCCATGACAGTACCTGTTGGGGAGAAACAGCAGTCTGTATGCAATATGGCTGGGTCTGTCAACTGATACAAAAGTAACTGTGACCATCCACATACCAAGCCAGGTCAAAAGCTCAGCAGTTTGTCTCCACTGGAGTGCCCTATGTGTAACATGTTTGACATGGGCTCATGCCTGTGTGGTTGTGGGACACAGGTGTGTGGCCATGTGTGGTATGTGCTGTGTACAGTTGTAGCACTCATGTGTGGCTTTGTCGCAGAGATCCCCTTTGTTTGTGTATGTGTATGTGTATGTTGAGGACCAGTGCAGATGTCTGTGTGTGTTGTGTAGGTGTGGTGGTGTATGAAGTGCACTGATTGTGTCAATTGTGTAAACAACCTGTTTGGGGACAGATATGCAGCCTTGACAGGAAAAAAACGCATGGACTGCAGGTTCCTACAGTTATTGCATGTCTCACACAGTGTGTTTGTTGGTGGTGTCGGTAGATGGCTGTCCATCTGTGTATATGAGGCAGGTGCTACACAGTGCCAGGACACCAACCACACTGGCTGGGGAAACCATATAGTCCAGTTTCTGAGGGAGGAAGGCCAGGGAAACTTGAGGGGTGGACCTACAGACCAGGTGAGTACTACTTCAATAGGAGGCTGTCACCACAGCAGTCCATGTAGACAGCCTATGAACAAGCAGTAACAGGTGCAACAACTACATGCAGTGCAACAAAGTAGCATGAAGCATCAGGATTGGAAGGGCAATGCATGCTGTACTGCCATTATGTTGCCAATATGCACAGACGTAATGTGCTGATAGATGGTGGGGGCATGATGTGGGGGTTAATGGTGGATAGTGCTGGCAAAAGTGGATGTTCAGGGTTTGTACATAATAGAGAGCAATGTATGCAGTCCTTTGATTTGTTCCCCTGTTCATGTCTTTCAGGTGGGATATACAGATGACACAACCCAGCCTTCTCAGAAGCTGGGACCGCTGCAATTATCGAAGCCTTGAGACTCCATCACCGGGTGTTGTTGTCAGTGAGCCACCATAACCAGCAACAATGCACTGCCCTGTTGGCAGACCTGGTAGCAACAGTGAATAATGTGGCCCACCAAGACAGGAGCCACGAACACCGCTGACTCCATGATACTGATCTCATAAACCAAGCAACGCAAAGGCCTGCAGCTGTGGCCATGGACTGTACTGGCACAGGGGGAGGTCCTGCTACACAACCACCACTCTCAGCCACAGAGGAGTTCCTGGCAAACATGGCATCAGCCACCAGCTCACAGGAAACCATTAGTACATATGTCATGGAGGTGGGTGGCACAGAATACACAGCTGAGGAGCATCCAAGTAAGCCTCCATTGGTCATCATGTTAATATAGTAGCATTCATACTGGCAGCCTCTGCATACCCATATGCATATGTCAGGCCAATCTGCAATTGTGGTTCGGGTTTTGTAATGCAAACATGTGCACACATATTGTGAATGTCAGCAATTGTGGTAGTATCTCAGCTTGTATTGTACATGTTGATAAATGCACACATTATCCTGTACCATGGCCATATGTGTGTGTGCTAACAACCTCTCCCCCCACAACTCCATAGGTACCTCTGGTGTGGCTGGGGAACATCAGCCTTAGCTGGTGAGTGTGGAACTGTCATGTTATGGCTGACCTATACCCTAAGCATGTTAAAGGCTGCCATTTTGCCACACAACTGTTAAGCATAGCCATATTGCAATATGTGCATGCTCACTTGTGGTGGGGTTCATTGCAGTGCATCACACATGTAATCACAGTAGTATATTTACAGGAGCAGTAATGTATTAGCATGTAGTTTTATATGCGTGTAGCCAGTGTGCTATACAGGGGTGCATTACTCTTGTGTACATGGGTGCACTGTGTGTTAGGTGAAGGTCCATCACATACTCCAACTTGTCACATATCTCACAGGTGTATAGCACTAGCAACATTCACTTGGTGTAGCTGCACTGCATGTTGTTGAGAGCCTGTCCAGAGTGTGTCTGTTGTGGTCTGATTGTGTGCTGTGCATGGCATCAGTCAGATGGTGTGGTCTGTATAATGCCTTTGTGGCACCTCATCTGTGTGTGTGTGGGCGCGTGTGTGTGTGTGTGTGTGTGTGTGTGTGTGTGTGTGTGTGTGTGTGTGTGTGTGTGTATGTATATCAGCAAACATTATAGTGCAAGAATTAATGTAGTCATGTTGTTTTCCCCTCACAGGTAACCATTGGGTTTGGAGTGTGTCCCCCTCACATCCTGATGCCAGTGTTTCATTGGACTCTGATGATGATGGTGGCTATTGTGAGGAACAGGTGGGGTTGTTGGTGTCTGAATCTGTCCAATTGGTTGACATCCCACTTTCACCCCCAATGTCCCCACACATGATCAGTATGCCCACACATACCCATTCCCCAGCAGCCACAGATATTGTACAGTCGGAGAGTGGTGGCATCGAACAGGGTAGTGTGGCAACTTTGGCATAAGTGACTGTAGACACTAGCCATAGCCAGAGAGCTGGTGAGATCCCACACAGGCAGATTAACAGGGGTACTTGAAGGAGGACTGCTGCCCATTCAACCTCTGTCAGAGGTGTTACAGCATGTCACCTGATGCATGTTTCAGTCCATCATGGAGGCACAGGCACATTGTGAATGGTATACCAGGATCATGGATGCAGCACTGCCTGGCATGCATGACACCCTCCATGGCATTGTTGATGCCCTATGTCATTTTGCTGATGTTGTGGGTAGACGGTGGGGCAAGACATTGTTAGTCCTTAACCATGCAATGTGTGCACTTGAACATGTGGTGGGAGTAGGGCATCAAACACGTGGATGTAGGTCAGCAACAACATCAGCTGAAAGCCCACGTGGCCATGCACAGTCACACTCCCGTAGTGGCAGTTCAACCAGCACTAATGATGGTAGGGTGCTGTCCACACCACAATGTGGCAGGCCATGGGCACGTGGTCCTGGGTAGTCCCATGAGGGACACAGACCCAGCAGACACCAGTCACTATCAGGAAGTAGTACCACATCTGACCTTGGGCATGATGGTGCTAGTGCCACTCCTGTCAGAACATGGCTGGAGATGGTGAACTGTACATTCTGCCATGTATGGTCCATGACTGTCCAACATTCCCCTATGTAGGGCTAGCACATGGCTTAACTTTGTGCATGTCACATTCACACATCACTGGCACATGCAGGTCACTGACAGAAACACACAGCTCCTCTCCATGGCCCAGCTGACCAGCACCCCTGCAGACACACACACACACACACACACACACACACACACACACACACACACACACATACATGATGTAAACTGTATGGCAAAACCTAGGCCTTTTACAACCCCACACCTCTCCCTGTGGATGTGACGATACCTGTGCCACATCCCTGTTATCCATACCCTTGATGAAGGGGCATGCTAATATGTGTCTGATGCACAGGGTGAATATAGTACATGTAATGGCAGTGTGTAGTGTAGTACTGTTATGGCCTGTTAGGTGCTGTCTGCTGGCAATTGTCATGTGTGCACATCAAAGTGTATGTACCTTTGTGCCATGATGCATTATTGCTGTTAGTACTGCTGACTGACTGTTGTCTCACAGACTTTATTTTGTTTCTGTTCCAGGTGTCATTGTGTCTAAGTTGTGTTGGGCTGGTGCCAGTACAGGAGCTGAGGATGGCAGAGTGGCAACACAGATTCCTTTTCATCTGCAAGGTATGGCTATCTTTGTCCCTGTTTACCTAGGTGTGTATGCATGGAAAAGTGTGTGAGGGACAATAGGGGCAGACAGCGTACCATGCATGCATATCCCTTGACACAGCATGCTACTCTTGCTACATGTCACCTGGGAGTTCCGTAGGATCACATGTTCATATGTACAGAGGAGGTTACTACAATACTGACCCTGGGTCCCTTACAAGCCTATCCAGTCCTGTATCCCCATCAGAATTATCTATCAGACTCTGTTGCCCTTGCTATTGATTGGCACACTTTGTACCCCTGGAGCAGGTGGATTTTAGACATCCACTCAACCTTGATGCAGTTGATGAGGGTGTGTATGGAACTCTGTTTGACATTTTTAGGGAGTGCATTCCTGACACAGGGCAGCCTCTGGGAGACAAATCTGTATCTCCAGCTATTTAATTTGCTGTGTCATATGTGATTCAAGCCTGCCATGCCGGTAATGTCCACAGACTTATACTGGCATATATGGGGCAGCTGTTGAAGGGCTGACCACAACATTGCCGTCTAGGCATGCCACAGCTCATCTGTGGATAATCTGTCTGATAACGAGTGGGGCAGTACTGATTCAAGGCTGTCTGCATGGCACAAGTGTTGAAGGCCATGGATAACCTTTGTGGGTGTTAACATAGCCTTACCATTTGGTGCAGTTGTCTGCATAGTTACTTAGCACTCCAGCCATGCCACTAATGTCTTGTGTACTGACTGAGGACTATACAGAGGTAATGTCCACCTTTTGTCTAGATGCAGTCCCTTTACCTATGTGGTGAACCATGTTCAAGCCTTTTCTGACCACTGCCACTACTTCATGGGTGACTACAACAGTGTTATCACCCTGAATAGCCAGGTCTGTGAACACAGTTTGAGGGTTTATGGGGTTGTCATTGATGTGGCAAATAGTGGGTTCATGTCCTCACCATATGGCATGATGATACTGTTTTCTGCATTCAGCTGGAGGCTAAGACCTGGCCACCATTCTACACCCACTGTATGACCCCATTGCAGTGGGTTAACATCAGTCTGTGGGTCAATGACAGACAACACACTACTCACAGTTGCCAAAGCTTTACACAGTACCTACATATGTGGGAGGTGGCAGTTTGCATTCATCCCTTCATACATGTGGGTCATTGTAGGCAGAAGCTACTCACAGGGCATGCACATATGTACATATTGCACACACATAGGCAACACAGGGTAGGGTTGCCACCTTATTAAATGTGGAATGTGGGACACGTCGTGTAGTATTGTGTTATTTGGCAGGACATACCATAACCCATGGCAAGTGCACCAGACAGGACTTCCCTTTGTTTGCCAATATAACTCCTTCTTTGTGTCACATCACTATAGGATATGCTATTTCTCATACCATTAAGGTGTTTTTGATGTTAAGTAACTGCCTTATGCTGGTAGTAGACAATCTTAGACGATGTTTGTTGTCCTACACTCTGGGGACCTCTGTATTGTTTGTGTCATTGTCACAGGTCGCACCTGGCTAAACATGGACTGCAACCTGCAGGGTGGGACAGGTGGTGGCCATAACCCCCACCTCTACAGATGTCTTCAGAATGTCATGATGTTTTCCACATATTTTTTATGTTTGGCATTTGTTGTTTAACATTGTGGTTTTCTGGCAAAGTTGTGTGAATTCATTAAAGACTGATATTACACAATACTGACAGATGTATTTGCCTGTTACACTTCATACCTTCAGAAAAACACATGCGACTGCACCACCTGTTATTGCTATCTCCTGTGTATGTTTGTCAGAACAATATTTAAAGATTGACCTTAATATGTGTGCTTTGTCCCACTTTTATGTATGGCTTTCTCCAGATGTCTTTCTGTAAGGGGTTGAGATGTATGTTTGCGGCCATAACACTGGCACACTGCTGCAAGAGGATATACATATGTACACACACACACACACACACACACACACACACACACACACACACACACACACACACACACACACACACACACACACTCCCTCTCGTGATCCACCCTTGTTGATAGTGGATCCCATACCTGGCTAGTTATACATACAATAGCACAATATACATAGCGCATGAACCTCAGAGGTTATACAGTTTTGCAGTGTCTGCCACTACTACTCTTGAGTTAACAGGGTGGCACAGGCACACAAAATGGTATAGGCATTGCGCACAAACAGGCAATACAGCCACGCTGCTACAGAGGATATGCATACACAGACACACACTCATACAGTCACCAATATTGAGATTACAACCCCTACCGATCTAGTTGTATGTAGTTTATTGCTATGTCCTTAATGCATATGCCATGGAGCTGATATGCACCTCTCAACCTGTTAGAACAATACATGTGGACAAAGCCTTCAATAATGGGGTGATACAGGCCCATAAATAGGGACAGGTTTTACATATTGCTCTTACAAACATAGATAACTGATAGAGGGACCAGTTTCATATTACCATTACTTTTGTGAAGGGTATGCAGTTTGACACTCAGATGTCAATCATTATTGTCTGATTTCAGCTGTTAATGCTTTGCCAATGATTGGCCATAAAACCATGTGTTTGTGATACACAGACAAACTATGTGAGCCAATCATCTGGTCATTCTACAAAATGTATACATTTGAGAGATATGACCTGCAGAGTATGAAGCAGTGCATCTAAGGCTGATGACATTATCAGGCCCTATCAATTAATGCAAAGGGGGTGTCAGGAGGGTGGAACAGGCCTCAAAATGGTATAACCAACCCACCACACACAACCACAGGGGATATGCTTCATACACAGACACACACGGTTAGCGAGCTTGAAATTAGAACCCCTACCTATCTAGTTTATTGTACTATACTGCTACATATTTATCCTATGCACCACAGAGCTTATATGTCTTAGGAGTGTCCAACAGTGCTTCTAAGGTGAATGACATCAGCAGGCCTTGTAAAGTAGAGTAATAGGGTTTTACAGGGTTGAACAGGACTCAAAATGGTTTAATCTACAAACACACACAGTTACTAGTGCTGAGATCAGAACACCTACCTATCTAGTTATATGTATTATAGCGCAACATACTTATCGCATGCACCACAGAGCTTACATGTCTGAGGTGTGTCCAATGGTGCTTCTAAAATGACTGACATCAGCAGGCCTTGTAAAGTAGAGCAATGGGGGTTTACTGGGGGAAACAGGACTCAAAATGGTTTAAACTGTCAACACACACAGTTGCCTGTGCTGAGATTAGAACTCCTACCTATCTAGTTGCACATACTCTATACTTATCACATGAACCACAGAACTTATATGTCTGAGGTGTGTCCAATGGTGCTTCTAAAATGACTGACATCAGCAGGCCTTGTAAAGTAGAGCAATGGAGGTTTACTGGGTGGAACAGGACTCAAAATGGTTTAACCTGCTAACACACACACAGTTGCTAGTGCTGAGATTAGAAATCCTACCTATCTACTTATATGTAGTATATTTCTATGTACTTATTGCATGCATCACAGAGCTTCTATTGTTTAAGAGTGTCCAATGTTGCTTCTAAGGTGGATGACAGGTACAGGCCCAGTACAGTAATATAATGGTGGGTTAACAGGGTGGCACAGGCCTTCAAATGCATTGTTATTGCACACAAATAGGCAGCAAACACAGACAGCCACAAGGGAATATCCATAACCACACACACACAGACTGACTTGCCTTTGTTGGGATTAGAACCACTACCTACCTAACTGTCTACACTATAGTACTAAGTACTTATCATGTGCGCCAAGATGCTTATTTATGTTATGAGTGTCTGACACTGCAGTTGGGTGGATGACATCAGTAGCTGCTGACAGATGGGCCACTGTTGTGGATGACACTAGTATCAGGCCCATAAAATGGGTGACCATTACACAGACATAGGCCTGTTGGGTGTATGTATTCTGCTGTAAATGTAATAGATACAGAAATACACACACGCGCACACACATACACACACACACACACACACACACACACACACACACACACACACACACGCACACACACAAGGCAGGTGATGTGAGTTTACAACCCTACCTCACTACTATTACACAATGAAGCTCACCTTCATACTTGCATGTGCCACTCATTACAATTGGTGTGCAAATGGCTGCAGCAGTACTTCAGTGTATGCCTTTCAGGGTGTCTCTCTCTATCCCCTCTCTCTCTCTCTCTCTCTCTCTCTCTGTCTCTCTCTCTAGCTATCTCTATCTGTCTTTGTCTCCCCCTGTGTCTGTCTGTCTATAATTGTTATATTTGTATGTTACCTATATATATCTATGTATATCACACTCATCAGATGCAGATATACCACGCATATTATGGAAAACTCTGCTGAGTCCAATACACTCTGTACCCACCACAGGATATGACTCAGTTAATAAGGACAGCACACAGCCAGGATACAGAGTATATTGGACTGAGCAGAGTTTTCCATAATATGTGTGGTATATTCTACACAGGAATGTGATTTCCTGGTATGTCACTGGCAGATCAATATAGAGTAATGTGAGGGGGCACTGACAGACATTTGTTTACTGACGCCATATGCTGCAGGGAATTATGTTACAGCAGAAATTGTTGTAGTGTGCACATTCTACGTTTGTCTGGCCAGTGGTTCCTGTTCCGCTTATATGTGCCTCTTTGTCCTTCTGTAGTCCAGTCACAGCCTTTGTCCACAGTTGTTGCTGTTATTTATCTGTAGTTATGGTGTGTGTGGGGTAGGAGTCGTAACATCACACACAGGGTTACAGACCTCACACCTATGACTGTACCTTTTTAGCAGGTTGTCCATTATTGTGCCCCATATATCTGCTGTGGTCCTCAGACATTTTGTTTTGCGCTGTTATTATAAGGCTACATGTTGGCCATAGCTCTCAAACTCTTACAGACAGACATCTGCACAGGCCCATATATAACAGTCAGACAGAGGTCCAAACATGGGGGCAGGTTCTTAATATTGCTCTTCCAAACATAGACAGTGTGAAGAAAGGTTTTGTATTAGCTTGCATTTACTTATGGGTATGACATCTGCATCTCAACTGTCTGTCACTGATGTTTTCACATCAACCTTTATTGGTTTTCAAATAGTTTGTCAGGCAAATGCAATGCTATGACAAGCAGGGCAGATATATGAGGCATACGTGTGAGCATTCTGTGACACCTTGTCTTTCCAGGGGTATGTATGGTGACCACTGACTTGTTGTCAGTACTGACACAGTAACATGGCAGCCTTTATATCCTGGCACTAGAATGACCTGTCACAGCCTGCTGTTCTACTTGGCTTACTAGGCTCTACTAGGTTACTGAGAGCAGTGTACTGTCCATATGTGTGGCTCCTGTTCCTCTATTGTACAACTTTCCTGCAGTAACAAATATTGACTTCTGGACAGTGTGTACAACTCCTACCATTAGTGTAGCTGATATGCAAAATAGCTGGCATGGCCAGTCTTGAACCATGTCTGCTGACAACCACAGTACTGTACTTAGACCACTAAACCACAGCAGCTACCAGTAGGTGTTGCCTACTTCCTGATACTATTAACCACAAACATACATAGCACATGGACACCTGCATATTGTAGAAATGGAGCAAGTTATCAAGTTGATTGTGACAGCCCTGGGAATGTGCGGACTGCTGCTATTACCTTATAAACATAAATGTTACTGCAGTTCTATGTGAACACGGGTGTGTTCGGGGGCATACCTCTCAACTGTACACATCTTCACAGACTGTCCAGATGTTTGATTCATATTTTGGGCCCATTTTTATAAAATTGTGGTTATGTGGCAAATAAAAGTGAAATCATTTAAGACTGAAGTTAGAAAGTAATGACAGACATTTGGATTTCAGACTTCAATCCCTTAGGAAAATTCATTGTACTGCAACACCTGTTATTCTATCAACTTTCGGTACTTGTAAGAGTAATATTTAAGACTTGTCTCTGTTTGTGGGCCTTTGCCCCACATTTCTTTATGGCTTTGTACAGATATCTTGCTATAAGAGGTTTACAGCTATGTATGGGACTCCAACATTGACATCCATACATTTGTCCTATGACCCTACTCTTTGTAAGTCCCACAGAGACTGCAGTGGATTTTACTGGCTTAGCACCTCTTGTCCCACATAGCTGTCCTTTGTGTGCTGCTATCCTGGTAACCCACTCCATTCCCATGCATACCTGCAGCAATACCATACATATGCTACCACAGTCTACTACCCCATTCATTTATTGTTTTGAAGAGTGACTTACCTTGTGCCAGCAGCAGTTGCAAGGATGGTGCTTCAGGGCTGACTCTGTCAGATGCATGCAGTGCACAGCCTATACATGGCAAGGTATAGTTAGTGTGAAGTGGCTGTCATCCATTTTACTGGGTGTATGTGAGTCAGAATGAGGTGTCAGTGCCTGGACCACTAGGGTGTCAGTGTATGTGCTATGCATTGCCTCTTTGCTAAGGTCAGGGCATACTGGGCATGCCTACTTCTGCCTACAGGGAGAGGCTCAGGGGGGTTCCTTCTCCGAGTTGCCCTGTCCCTGTTAGGACCTTGGAAATGACGGGGGGCTGTATGACCCTTACCTGTGATGTTCCTGCCACAGCTGTTTCTACAGGATCATATTGTGTAGCATGGCAGATACTATGAACATGTGTGCACATGTGGCTGGAGAGTACTGCAGGACTCCACCAGATATGTCAGGCAGTGGAACTGTGACTTGAGCAGCCCAAACACATGCTCAATGATGTTCCTGGTTTGGGCATGTGCCGCATATTGGCATTCTTCAGTTGGTGTGCGTGCATTTCTGATGGGTGTCATCATCCACAGTTCCAGTGTGTAACCAGCATTCTCTACTAGATGGCCATATGGGATGTCCCCCTGGAAAATGCCTAGTACAACTGTGATGCATGCCAGATGTGGGAGTTGTGATAACAGCCAGGGCTGCCAGCACACATATTGATGATAATGCCCTGGGCATTGCACATGACCTGGCAGTTGATGGAGTGATACCCTTTGCGGTTTATGTAGACTCTACCCTCCTCACTAGGTGGTGCTTTGATGTGCACATGAGTGCAGTCTATGGCACACAGTACCTCTGGGTAGTGTGCTACATGGTGGAAGACACGCATATTACTGGTTCTCTCTTCAGGAGTGTTGGGGAAATAAATGTGCTCAATGTCATGTGTTAGCATATCATCCAGGAACTGGTGGAGTACCCTGGATGCGGATGCCTATGAGATCCTCATTATGTCCCTAGTAGGTCTTTGGAAAGTACCTGTAGCTAGTATTCTTAAGGCTACACATATCTTTGTTTCCACTGGGATAGGTTCCCCTCTGTTGGCTCTGGGTCTGAGGTGAGGCTGGCAGAGCTTGATGAGTTGCTGTAGTATGTCTCTGTCAACCATGTAGCCCCTGAAATGTTACCCTGGGCCTGAACACTCTGCTCCTCCTCAGTCTGGGTCTATTGTCAGTTCATCATCATCACTGACCTCAACCTGTAGTGCATACAGATGCAGCAAAGCAGCAGCAGCCACTATCATTTTGTCTGTTAAAATTCCCAAGTGTGTACTCCAATGATGCAGATTATGTGAGAAAAATCAGATTAAAGGGTTTATGCATACTTTATACTGGTGTGCTGCAGATGCAGCCTGTGTGATTAGCTGACTATGATACATTCCACCTGCCAGCTGTATTATTGAGGGTTTTGAATGGACCAGTGTCAGTGGAACAGGGCTTATCAGTCATTTATGCTTGATTAGCTTTCCCAGATTATCTTCCCCTTTTTTAAATCTGTTCCACTACTAAGCCCTGTGGTGGTCCGTGCAAACCCATGGAGCTAGTGTAAACATTGTTGAGCAGAAAGAGCCCTTCCCTGTACACTACTGTGCTTAGGTTTTCTTTAGCCAGCTAAGCACAGCTTAGCAGCCTGAGACACACCCCGTGCTTAGCTGTGCTCAGCTGAGCGCTAACAGGAGCCACTGAGCTCCAATCTGTTTACACAAACCGTGACACACCCCCTTTTCATGTCAGCTGTCTCTTCTGCCTACGCTACCACAGTTCTAGCCCTTACATGGTTAGTACCTGCAGACATGGTGGCTCATTTTGCTATTCAATAAACTTGTCACATTTACACACACCTAACTGCATATACCCTGGATACTGCACTACACCAGAGCCTATGTCATTAGCAACCATATTACCTAAACATCTTTAAATGTCATATTTTTCAAGTTTTCTTTTTTCTTTTTTTGCAAAATATCATGTTAGTGTGTCGCTGTATGCTGCTTAAATGTGGCATGTCTCTTAAAAAAGTTTAATTTTTAATATATTGCATTACTTTTTTACATCACTGGCCATAGTTTTGGCCATTTGCATGCTTAATGCACATTGTACAACCTTTTATTTGGGCTGTTACAGCTCCTGTTTAATTTTTATCCTCCGGTACACAGTTTGTAACTGAGTACATTTTTCAGCCTTACATGGCATCTACAAATGTGCAATTATGCTTCCTGGATCATAAAACAAACTCATTTGCATGTTTTTTACCAGCAGATGAAGTGATTTACGTTCCACAGACACCTCCATGTCTGTACAGTGTTTGAGTGCTCATGCATGTCCAGAGCCTTGTTTCCTGGATCACTCAGCAGCCATGTTCCGTGTTTGAGCCTTACCACTTTTCCTACATGGAAATTCACTCCATGTAAGGTTTTTGAATTATCCCCATTGTTTAAAGCCATGGAGAGCACATCAGCCATGCTATGTTATAATACCTTCCACATATTTAGGCCACCTACTTCACAGGCAGAGACTAAAGGTGGAGGTGTCTCTATTTACCTCACAGATAAATATACTTCAAGGCTGGTCAAACAGGACAATGCACTTGAGCTGCTCCATGTTCAAATCACCATAGGCAAAATCTAATACCACTTCCTTACAAACTATAGGTCCCCATCTATGACCCAGAAAACTCATACCATGTATTTAAACTTATTAGAAACACTAACCATCCAACCCAATACCTTATTCACAGGTGATTTCTAACTACTTTCTAGTCATGTGATTCATTATTTGTATATAAGAACTGCATTTATTATATGGTTGTTTTTGCCTCAGGAATCATTTTATGTACGTGAAAGTGTGTCAGCACTTGCAGTATTAAAGTATTTTATATGCCTCATGGTTTCTAATTACTTGATTTACTGTTGATTTTAATTACCCCACTATTAAATGGGAATCCTATATGACACCAAACATACATGCAGAGATTCCTGGATTTTGTAAACACAAACTCCCTGGACCAGATAGTCAATACACCAACCAGGGGAGCAAACATACTGGATCTGTTTCTCACTAATATGGGAAAGTGCTGCACATCCCCTACTGTAATGTCTTCCCTGGTAAGGTCAGACCACAAAATGGTCTCCTTCCTGCTATTAAGTGAGAACCTGGCAAAATTTCAAGCCCCCATAATCCCTGAGAACACTGCTGGCTATGCAGAACTGTTCACAGAAACTCTGTTCATGCATGTTAATAGCTGCATAGAGGCAGATATAGCCACCAGTACGAAGTACAGAAATAACTAAAAAAACAAGCCACCCTTGGAATCACAAAATCAATAGGCTGTATAACAGGAGGAGAAAATCATGGCAAAATTAGGAGGTGTAGTACCCAGCAGGATAAAATCACTCTCATCAAACTAAATAAACAACTCCCAGGCAAAGGTAAAGGACTACCGCAAAACATTCTTCAATTATGTCCACAGCATCAAAGGCAATACACAATTATGTGGAGAGCTCATTGTAAATGGAGCCACCTATATTGAGCCAGAGGACATAGCAAACCTCCTGGCTGATAAATTCAGCTTCAACTTTACCCCTCTCTCCCCCTCAACATTCCTTCAGGAAATATAATCAAATATAACTCCTCATACTATCACTAGGGAACAAGTTCTTAATGCTCTCTCTAAGACCAAGAACACTGCATCAATGGGCCCAGATGATATCCCAGGATGCCTTCTAAATAGCATGAAACATGCCCTTTCAGGGCCTTTGGAATTACTATTTAACTGTAGCCTCCAAACAAGTTTCATGCCTCATTAATGGATAAATGCAACAGTCATCCCTCTGCACAAAGGTGGGCCATCTACAGACCCTGGAAGCAGACCCATAAGTCTCACTATGTAAAACCATGGAAATAATTATCATGTAGATGATCAACAGAGATATAGTAAACCTCCAGACACTGGATCCAGCCCAGTTTGGTTTTGTCAAGGGTATATCATGCCTACTCAACCTGGTGGACTTGAGAAGGTCACCTAAACAATGGATGAGGGCAACATTGTTCAGACTGCTTACCTTGTCCTGGCCAAGGCATTTGGCACAATACCCCACTCGGGCATTGTTGAAAAAAAACAAAGAGGTTACATACAAATCTGTATGTCACCCAATGGATAGACAACTGTCTCACAGACAGTACCCAGGAGGTTAGTATTGGGGACTCCACCTCTAAAAGAGGACAGTCACAAACGGAGTCCCTAAGTGATCAGTCCTTGGATGCTCCTTTTTAGCATTTACTTCTCAGAAGTCAAGGCCAATGTCAGCTATCTCTGGTTGGCTACATTTGCAGATGATTGCAAATAAGAATCTGTCATTGAATCTCACACTGACACAAATGTTTTCCAAGAGGGGCTGACACAGACAAACAATTGGTGTCAGAGACATGGATTAAAACTAAATACCAAGAAATGCATAATAGTATCCTTTGGGAAATCATCCATCCCTGGTAACTATCATATTGACAACACACACCTTAGAGTTGGCCCCGGTAGTCAGGGACGTAGGGACACACATAGATAGTAATGTAGCATTTGATCATCATGTGTCTACAGTGGTGAGGAAATCATTCTATATCGCACAACTTATAAATAAAGGTATGGCATGTAAGTCCAAGGAAGTCATTGTTCCACTGTATTTGCCATTCATCAGACCTATCATTGAGTACAGTGCCCCCTTTGGTATGTACCTAACCAGGCATATCTAACAACTAGAATGTCCACAGAGGTTCCCCACTAAAAGAATACAGGGCATAAGTAAAATATCCTATGCAGACCTTATCAAGGCCCTATCCCTGTATTCTCTCTCCTACAGGCTTTTGAGGGAAGATCTATGCCTGGCATATAGGGCATTGTCAGACCCCACTCTGATGGACCTCCTGCATATCCGCAAAACAAACAGCACCAGAATTACTCATTCTAAAGACTTAAACCTTGCCTGTGATATAAATAGGTCCTGCTGGAGAGGTAGGTATGTATCCCAGAGACTACCACATCTGTGGATCAGGCTCTGCATCCATGTGAAGCAGAGTTACCTACAGACACACATGGCACATTTCCATTGTCCATCTTGGCCACTTCCCTTCCTGACTCACACACATGCTTTCAACCTATTGGGTCAGCTTAAACCTCCTGCACCCCCATGCAACATTCTGTGCAAGTGATGATACCTCTGCTGCATCCCTGTCATCCTCCTCATCGATTCAGGGAAATAAAGCTATGTGTCTGATGCATATGGTGATTATATAAATTAATATGTAATTGTGTAATACAGTACTGCTTTGCCATGACACTTGTACTGGTCATTGACAGATACCATATGCTGACATTTGTAATGAGTAAGCCACATACTTTTGTGTACCTTATGTTGTATGATGTTGTAATGGTTGTATACTTACACAATGAAAGGTGTGTTACACACCTGTTTATTATTCAGTTTCAGGAGTCTGTAGGGGACAACTATGGATATACAGTGCCAATAAACCTATAGATGACAAAGCACAGGATGGAATGTCAGCACAGAAGAAATATGTTTTCAGGAAGGTACAGCACTATAGGTGCTTGGCTCCATAGGTTCAGATGTGTTTAACAGGCTAACAAGGACATTGGCATAATTCAGCCTACTCATGCATCCTAATCATGAAAAGGTCTGATACCCTTGATAACTGTCACAAGAGTTTTGGGAGCTAACACATCTACAAGTTGTGGTGATGGAGATGACCCATCTACAAATTTCCTTTGTCCATTACAGACATTTGTCGTACACCAGTTGGTTGTCTTGTTCTGCAACCCATTGTGTAACTTGCACATGATGTGCCTTACAGCAGATGTGTACTTCACATGCATGGGGAACCTGTTACATATAGGGTGCAGTGTCTGTTACATACGTGTCTCTCCAGCATGTACTATTTATACCACAGTGACACTGTAGGTGTGTAGAACAGGTAATACATCTGCTAGTCCTGTCTTGGCTAAGTGGGAAGTACACAGTGGGATCTGACTCCCTGTATGACAGCCATACATACCCCCCCAAACCATGTAGAAGACAGACTACACATGTACGGTCTTGACACAGACTGCATAGGACATGTTATCTATGATATGTATTGGTTTATCATGGGACCTGTGTGGCTGCTACAGTTGCAATATATGCCTATGTAGCAACATAGAAAAGGTGCCATTGCACTCAATGATAGGTGTGATGAGTGCTAAATACAGTATAACAATGACAGTCTGGGATTTACATGCCATACCTTTCTGCATAGGTTGTACAAAACTGAATGGATCCCCATATCTTACCTACCAGTGAAAGTCAATGGTTTCATGACTCTCTGTGTCCATACGTCCATGAGTAATGACTCAACTGTGTGCAGTGTGAGGACACTACTATATTTTCCAGGGGTGGATGACTTCCAAAAGGATATCATTGTGCAATCCTTGGCATTTACTATTTGTCAGTGGCTCTGACAACAACTGAATGTGTGCCTCAGACCATCCTGGATTCCTGTTGGTTCAGTGTAGGATTCAGAGACAGCTCCTAAAATGCAATCACCTGCTAGTGCAGTCAGTCACAGGTCACTGACAGTGGCCATGACTGCAGAGAAGGGAACGGCTTGAAGGGGTACTCCATTAATTATGTCTGAGGGAAGTTCACTGGTGAATGGCATCATTGTAGCATAGGACTACCCAATGCTATCTTCCCAGATTATGACTATGAGACACTTGGCTATCCACCAGCTGACATACCACTCTGTAAATAACATACACAGTTTGCAGCAATGCCTGCTGGACTAATATTGTTAAACACATTGTCAGGCCATGGTAGGTGGAGTGAGTCATATTCTCATCATCCATTGCATAGTATAACACTCAGTAAGGTCCACTATTTATGGTAGGTAGGCATGATCTGCCCTTGAGCAAAACAAACTGTGTTTGGTCCAGTGTCAGTAGGTGTTTGGCATTGTTAATGATCGTATCCATGCTAACTCCTTTCATGGCTTTACATAATAGATGACTAACAGATCTGGGGACATTGCTTGGCACTACATGCTAGTTGTCCTCTGTGCAACTAAGTATTGCAGTTACTTCCATCATTTCCAATAAAAGAGTCATCCAAGGTATCTGTACAGAGCACAGATAAACAATGTATGGAAGGGCAATATGTATACCCTGTGAAGGTAAGATGGGAGGTTTTACACAGGTATTCTGCAGTTGGACACTACTCAAGTAGTGTGTACTGAAAGGACTCAATTACCTTGTGAAGAATGCAGAAAGCAGGGGAGTCCCCTGAATTGCTGGTACCTGGCTACTACTAATGCTGGTCTCACAGCAACCACTCTACCGTGAGATACCATGCTCTGATACTTTTTCTGTCAGCACACACAAAACGTTACTATGAAGCTCATGATGAGAAGCAAGACAAAGCCTGTTTGTTCATCCACATAGTTGTCCCTCATCATGAAAGGCTGTTTAGGCTTCACATACCCTTCAGGTAAATGCTTTGATCTGCAACCTGAGCAAACAGTTGGCTTTTGCATGTATTATTCCTTCTGTACCAGGGTTGGTGGTATGTCACTAGGGAACTGATGAGATGGTAATTAGCATCACAGCTGCAGCATCACAGTATAATGTGCAATGTCTAGTGACACAGATGTCCAGGCTTGCTGAAACAAGCAGCACAGCGGTGATGATCCATCTTAGTTGACAATTTCACAGCAAGTCATGCATCCTGCCCTTCAATAAATTAAGGGTGGTGATCTGCATGATATGGCTGTAAGGCCTACTGCAGATGACTGGCCACCGTTGGCCAAAGTGTGTCCACCTGGCATATGTCCTAGGTATGTCATACTGTGCAGTTATGTACCCAGAACACATTTCTGTTTTCCCACATCATGTCACACAACAACCAGTTTGCTGTCTGGTTGTGTGACAGGCATTGTTTGCTTGCAAGGCCAACATAATGTCAACAAAGTTGAACAAGTCCTCTGTGCATGCATGGGTATCCACATCTTCATGGCAAGGAGTGCCTAGAAACACTGTGTTCCAAGCTGTCAACCCTAAGGGTGTGGCATCATGACCCTAACTTTGCAGTACTTGCACAGGGTCATCTTTGTAGGTATGGTATTGGGACCAAGCCTAATGACAGGATTATGGTCAATCCAAGGTCCACATGGCTGGCAAAACATTGTATCGCACACTGTCAAGTGCTGTGTTACCTTAGGAGACCTACATAAGGGTGGCATGCTGTATTTCACCATCTGTGATGACACTGCCTAATGATGGCGTGCTGTAACATATACACAAGCATGACTGTATTGCTAATTGCACTATCAATGACTGCTGGAAAGTGTCCCCAACCCTCTACTCATATGCCATACAAACACAATGTGTGACAGATGTGACTATATTTCAAACCTTGATTCCATGGTATCTCAAACAGCAATCAGTACATATGACAATGAGCATTTTGCAAACATGCACAGCTCACTTCCTGCACCACCCACACCCAAATAACACACACCTCCATGTGTGCAACTCCTTACAAGACACATTCCCAAACAACAGACACTCCAGAAATGTCTATCTCTGGAGATCACAGTACACATAATAGTGTATGCACCACTGTCTCACCGGTCAAACTCCTGAGGCAAAACACAAAATCAAACCTGTTATTCATATGTGATTACATCATGAGACACACTGATGTCTGTGTCACCAGGCTACTTATGGGAAAGGTCACAGCTGTCTGTGGGTTGACACAATACACCATACCCCACATTGCCACAACTCAAGAAATATCAGGTAACATAACAATGACATTATAGTTCACATTATAGTTCCTGCAGGTGTGTACGACTAGGGACATACGTCACCGGACTGTATGCAGACACATGACTGAGCTTAGGCAGTCTGTGTCTCATGTGGGTATGCCCATAGCTTTCAGCTGCATTTCACCCTCACCCAGGATAATGGCTTAATACACACAGAGGTCAATAATTTCCTTAGCGTGTGGTGTCATTGTATGGGGTTGCACTACATGTCTGCCTGGGATGACTTGCTCAACAGACATCACTGCTTTGTCAGAGATGGTCTTCATCTCTCACCCCTGGGATTTTGAGTACTGGCTAAGGCTGCCGACACCCCCACAGTGCATCTTATAGACACTGTCTGGAGGGAAAACTGTCCCATGGGAAAGCCATCTTCATACAACATCACGGTTATGCTACTACATGCTTGGAATGGCAGCACTAAACCCCACTCTGTGGAATGTGTCCCCACCTTGGAATATGCAGACATTTGTACAGTCAAAGACACCTAGTTCAAGGCTGTGGACAGCATCACAGTCATTCCAGACTATATGTCCTTCCACATGTTCAGACCTCAGACTGACAGTGTGCAGGGTAATACAGATGTTATATACATATTCATTAAGGATAGAGATACATCCCAATTTAGTGAAACACTGTGATTTCCTGGAGACACTGCAGGTGCTATTCACTGCTGGAAGGGTACCTAATCAAGCCATTGCCAGCTGCAGGAGCATCTTCATAACTCCAGACACCAGTTGTGCTAATTTGAATGCACTTGTATCTATCAATATATATCAGTATACCATGGTTTGGGATGACATTAGGTAACCACTAACTGTGTTGCTTAGTCCTGCTGAAGCTCACTTGCCCAAAAGTTAATTCATGTCCTTAATTACAATGCCCTGGACCAGTGGCATGACATCCCCACAAGAGGATCCAGCATAGTGCATCACGTGTTTACCAATATGGGTGACCACTGTAGCCACCCACTGTGAGGTCCTCCCTGGTGAGATCTGACCACAGATCAGTCTCATTAAAACTATCAGACCTAACCCCCCCCCTTGCAGAAAATAGAAATATATCTCAACAAAGCAATTTATTTCCTCTTACGGGATGGTTTACATAGCTTGATTGCACCTCCCCCCTCAGGTGGGACATGCAACTATGCAGAGCTCTACACCCATGTATTATGTAAGCAGCAGTACAACTGCTACATATGCAAGGGAGAAAGCCAGGTTATCTCATATAGAGAAGGCAGTCTCAAAGATATTCAAAGAGAAATACAGGCAAAGGCATACAGATATGGACAATTTCACAATAAAAAGATTAATAGCATAGAGATGTAATGTAGAAAAGATGATTAGTAAAGCAGATGTTTAAGAACTAGATGTTGAAGTTATGGAGTGCCTGTGAAGTGAAGGATTTAATGTAGAAGGTCTAAAACAGATTACATCACAGTATGATGGAGTGAGTCCCCAGAATAAGGAAAAGCAAGAAGATCAGGAGACATGTAAAGAAGAAATATGGACAGGGGAAAGGAAAAGAGATTTAATGTGATATAATATTTATGCAAACGAGAAAGCAAGACTAACCAATACAAAAAGAGCAGCACCAAAGATATTTGAAGAAAAATATAGGGAAAGGAATCCGGATATGGAAAACTTTACAATACAAAAAAATAAGAAGACTAAGAGGAAAAGTAGAAAAAGAGATTAGAAATGGAGAAGTCAAATAAATAGAAATTGAGGTTATGGAACACTGCAAAGAGAAGGATTCAGTGTAGTAAATTGAATACAGAAACCACCATAACAGGATAGAGCAATGGATATCCAAATTAAGGGGAATCCAGCGAAACAGGAAGCAATTGGTCAGGTGCCATATCAAGATATTTTGGAGCCTTCCACAGGAAACCAGTATAAATTTTCATTTGAAGCTAGACAGCAAGGAAAGGAACAGGAAACTGTGGAAACTCTGATGCAGCCGGTGTTGAGGAGTGATAGACCATTGAGTTCCCATATGACAGAACAAAAGATGACACATGATGAAATTGAAGAGAATGTGACACAGGAAGATGCGATAGAACTTTCAATAAAATGCCTGCAGGAAAAGGAAAACAAGGGGTGTGCCTGCAGTATGGAAGAAGACGAGTTAAGAAAAGAGTTGCTTGATTTAATAGACAAAGACAGATATGTCAAGATCAATGAGAGAAATAGACTGCAGAAGGTTAATAAAACCCGAAAAGTCAGAAGCTTGATAAAACAAATGAACACAGTAATTAAGACTGTCCATAGAGATCCATGCTATATAACAGAAGTAAACAGAATATATTACTGTGCTGCTAAATTAATAACTGATAAAGTTCTACCACAGTAACACAGGGTAGCGAGGGAAAAGAGGGGGCAACAGCGAATACCATAATGGAAATATCAAACAGACAAAACTATAAAGCTGCTAAGACAAGAAGTGTCATTGTTAGAAGATTATAGAAGAGGGAATAGATCAACAAAAATACTAAGAAAGATAGATCTGATAAAAGCAATGCACAGTATTAGAACAGACCAGGCTCTGTCATGCACTATTGGAGATAACAAACGAAAAATTTCAAAATAGGCGGAAAGGCTTAGAAGATACGAAGATAAATATAACGGAAAAGAACAAAATAAGCAATTTATTGATGAGCCAGAAAAGTTTTATAGAGAATTGGGAAATAAGGTAAAAGGAATTGAAAGACCACCAAAACAAGAGGAAGTAGATACATTTTGGAGAAGTTTCTATGAAGATCCTGTGGAACATAAAAAAGATGCTAAATGGATAGAAGTAAAAGAAAGAATAAGAAGTTTAAAGGTGCAGGATATAAAATGGGATGAAATAATAGCCAGAGAGATTGAAACAAAGTTGAGGAAAAGCTTCTAACTGGAAAACCCCAGGCCGAGATGTAGTACCTAACATTTGGCTTAAAGTATTAACTTCTTTGCATGAGGATTTAGCCATGAGTAAGAACTATTCATATGCATACCCCTAACACACACCCACACTGGTTAACAACAAGAAAACAATACTTTTACTTAAGAGTGAACCTGCAAGCTACCCTAAAAATTATAAACCAATAACTTGTCTTCCAACTACATATAAACTATACATGGGAATTGATGCCAACAGAGTTTATAGTCATTTAGAAGAAAACTCAATTATGGCAGTAGAACAAAAGGGCAATAAAAGAAAGTCATATGGAACAAAGGATCTTTTGTTGTTAAACAAAGTTATAGTGCAGAACTGTAAGAAGGGGAAGAATCTAAGTATGGCATAAATTGACTACAAAAAAGCATTTGATAGTATCCCACATTCACAGATAAAAGAGTGCTTAAAATGTATAAGATACCCCCTACACTGATTGACTACATTACAGTAACCATGAAACAGTGGCAGACCACTTTGCAATTAAGCCATGATAAAGGACAGATTATTATCCCAGGGATAAAAATTGAAAGGGGGATATTCCTGGGTGACTCTCTGTCACTGTTGCTATTCTGCCTTGCATTAATCCATTAAGCTGTTTACTTAACAGCTTAGGCCATGGCTACAATTTGGCTTTTAGAAAACAACAAAGTCTATTGATGCCTCATCTTCTCTTTTTTGATGATTTAAAACTGTATAGCTCATCAGATGAGGAACTGAAAGCACAGCTGAAGGTTGTTAAAACATTTTCAGATGATATTGGAATGTCATTTGGTCTTGATAAATGTGCAAAAGCTACCTTTAAAAAAATGAAAACTGCAGCACCAGGAAAACATCAGTTGGGACAAAAATGTGATATAAAAGTACTTGAGCAAGAGGGAGTGCATAAATACTTGGGAATTGGTGAAAGATCAGCAAAAAAACATGAACAAATGCTAATAAATCTCAGTAAGGAGTACTTTAGAAGACTTAAAGTAATCCCGAAAACAGCATTGACATCTAAGATCAAGATTCAAGTCATAAATCAATTTGTTCTTCCTGTCCTAACTTATAGTTTTGGAGTGATTGACTGGCCCCAAACAGTGTTGGGTAGATTGGATATTAAAACAAGAAGGATGCTTCATGCTTACCAAATGATTTATAAAAATCAGTGTATACCAGGATTATATATTCCCCGCTCCAAAGGAGGGATGGGCCTCCTTGAAATTGATTACATGTATAGAGCTACAATCGTGGGACTTCACAAATATCTGCTGTCCTCAAAGGATCCAAATGTAGTGAAAGTTTTGAAACATGAGGAGAATAAATCTAAGATGACATCTCTGCTTAATTTAGCAGAAGCATATCGACATCAAGCAGGAATGGAAATTAAACCATAAGTGGATAAAAAACAGGCAGCAACTGAATGTGCTAAAAGACAAAAGAAAGAATATAAGGTGAAGGACCAAATGAGAAGGCAAGAAATGTGGAAAAAACATAAATATAGTTGCAAGTATAGCAAACTTCTGGAAGAGCCTCATGTTGATCAAGAACGACACAGGAATGGATAAGGAGAGGTGAATTCACATCAAGAAATGAACGGTTAATATTGGCAGCATAATCTGCAACAACTGGAAAGGCCACAGAAATACCTCACTAAAAGAATCATAGGCCTAAAGCAGATGCCCTACGCTGACCACCTTAAAATTCTCCAGCTATACTATTGTCGCATATCGTCTACTCAGAGATGATCTCTGCTTAACATACAAGGCCATGTCAAACCCAGAGCTGTTGGACATGCTACACTTAAAGAAATCCCAATCCCTCAGAGCCACACGCTCCAGGGATCTAAACCTTGTCATCGCAATAAACAAAACATGCTGGAGGGATAGGTTCCTGACCCAGAGACTCCCCAGACTCTGGAATAGATTGCCCATACATGTCAAGCAGAGTGCCTCTTTGGCCCTCTTCAGAAGGAACATTGACAATTCGATGGGAGAAAGGAAATTCACCTCAGGGATCACGTCAGTCGCCCTGCTAGACAGGGGTCCAGGGTAGTAAATAGTGTGGGAAGAAATAGCCAGGGAATTGTTATGGCTAGGCTTGTATAGGCCCTAGGGCTGATAGCCTAGTACCAACCTATGAACCTATGATAGTGGGCTACATGCACACTGGTTTACAAAGTCCACTGAACATGTGGAAGAAACAGACATATCTAGGTTTTGCAAAACCAAACTGGAAACAGTCAAACACCTTATTGTTGGTTGCTACGCACTAATGACAGAGGGACTGTATACTGAAAGGCATAATAATGTGGCGAGACATTATGGTATCGAAGTGGCTGAAAAACAATATAAACATGAGCCACAAAGCATCATAGAAAATGATGAAGTTTATATCACATGGGATCACCCAATACCAACAGTTCAAAAGATAGATGAGAGAAAACCAGAAATAGTGGTCCAAGAAAAGAAGACTAAAGTAGCATTGATCATTGAAATCACCACACCTAGTGACTACAGTGTCTTGCATACAGAGAAGGACACAAAGTAAAAAAATACCTGGATCTGCAGGCAGAAACAAGAGCCATGTGGAAGAAAGATACCCAGATAGTTCCAATAGTAGTAGGAGCGACTGGTCTTATAAAAAAGAATTTACAATCATATTTAGATATGTTACCAATTCATGTAACACCGTATGAATTACAGAAGGAGTCATTACTGGGCACATTGCGGGTGCTGTGAATAGCACTTTTGGCTAAAGTCAAAGAGTGAAGCAATACTAATTTCATAAACTTTAATAGTACTTTGACTTAGGACTGGGGTCCATTTCCATCATGGTATTAGAAACCCAAAAGACTTGGAGAAATTAAAAATGGCAAATCATCATGGAGCTGATCAGCAAACATATATGTAATCTACAAGCAGTTGACTGTACACAGTTTGGATGTCTATCAGGGAGATCATAGGTTCATAGGTTCATAAGTATGTACTAGGCTATTGGCCCAAGGGCCTAAGTAAGCCTAGCCAACAAGGTTCCCTGGCTTATGCCACCCACAAAAGTTATTTTCCTGTGCCCCTGTCGAGCAGAGCCACAGAAGTGATCCCCGGGGTGTATTTCCTATTTCCCATCCACTCATAAAGACTTTTCTTGAAGAGTGCTAATAAGGAACTTTGCTTGACATAGATGGGTAGCTTGTTCCAGACTATGGGAAGTCTCTGGGACAGGAATCTATCCCTCCAGCATGTCCTGTTAATTGTGGTGACAAGGTTTAGGCCCCTAGAATGTGTGGCTTGGAGTGATTGGGATTTATTTAGGTGTCGCATGTCCAACAGCTCTGAGTTTGACATAGCTTTATATGTTAGACAGAGACCACCTTGGAGTAGGTGATATGCTATGGAGTAAAGCTGGAGTTTTTTGAGTTGGTCAGTATAGGGTGCACCTGTTTGAGGCCAGTAATCCTCTTTGTGAGGTACTTCTGTGGCCTTTCCAGCTGCTGCAGATGTCTTGTGAGGTACATTCCAAAAGGGGCATTGTACTCTATAATGGGTCTAATGAGTTTCGAGTAAAGGGGAACGATGACATCATTTTCCGGGATGAGAACCCTTTTGTGATGAGGTGTGCCACGTAGTAGGATTTCCTGACTACTGTGGCGATGTGATTATCAAAGGAGAAACTACTGTCCACCTGGGTCCCAAGGTCTCTTATCACACATTTGGCGTTAAGTAGACTGTCGCCTATGTTTTGGTGGTGGTGCTGCAGTAGCATTGTCACCTCACAGTAAGATGCTGTCTGGTTTGATTCTCTGCTAGAGCGTCTCCTGTGTGGAGACATGCATGAATGGGCATATCTTCGTTGAAGGTTGTGCATCAGGGCTGGCAACTCGGCATGTAAAAATCTACTGCCAATCATTAGTGAACCTGAGTTCCGCTGTGGCAACCCCAACCGGGAAAAGACGAAAGATGCAACAAGACTGCCGCCTATATGGTAGTTCATGGGTACAGACTTTTTACCAAAGGGAATGATAATGCACTTTTTGGCATTGAGCTTGAGGCCATGGTTCTGACACCGGGCATCTGTCTCAGTGAGGCCCTTCTGTAAGATTGGCTGGCTGTTAGACATGGTGGACATGTCTGAGGCAGTCACCAAGGACCTGGTGAGGGTGCAGCAGGGCATATGACCCCCTGGACGTATCCAAGCTGTGTGACTGTATCCCCCATTCAGGCATCATTGACAAAAGCACCCACTTAGACATCCATGATAATATTATTATAGCGGGTCACTAAATTGCTCAGTGATGGCACACATCCTTAAAATAGGGAAAGTTTCTATTTTATTTATCTAACATTTGTTAACCAGAAAAGTCTGACTTGGAACAAAGCCAATTTTCAGCAGAGGCCCGCTGAGAAACTCTCCAAATGCATGTCTTTATAACATGGAAGAAAAACAGAGCACCCAGAGGAAACCCACACAAACACAGGGAGAACATGCAGACTCCACACAGAAGGCACCCCAGCCAAAAATCAAACCGGAGAACTTCTTGCTGTGAGGCAACAATGCTACCTCTGCAGCACTGTGCCATCCAACAATACATGATCTGTAAGCAGCAGTGTTTAACAAGGCTCAGTCCTGGGTCCTCTACTGCTTGGAATCCATTTAACCATGATGCAAGTGAGTACTGAATGTCTGTGTCTGACAACATTGGCTGATGCCTGCAAACTGTGAGTGGTCATAGACTCTGTGAGTTATGTCAATATCCTACAAGAGAGTATTGATGAACAAATGCCTGTTGACATACTAATGGATGTAAACTCCATGCAAATATATATGCAGTATCATTTTCATCACTCGCACACCTATGTTCCTGGTAAGTATCACATCAGTCACAACATGTGATCTACATACTCAGGTGTGATAGACCTGGGCACACAAGCCTGGGCACACAAGTTTACACATAATGCACCAGAGATCACCATGTCTCCCCAGTGGAAAGACTGGAATTATATGTCATGACTGAGGGCACAGTCACCCAAAAATGACATACCCATAACATCCATGTACTCTTCCCTCAGCATACCAATATCTGAGTGCAATGGCCATTTGGTAATGTACCTTTCCAAGCACTACTGGCAATTGCATGCAACACAATGGTCCCTCACAAGGGAATGTCACGTCTTCAGTATCTGTTCAATGGAGATCATCTGAAATCACTGTCATTGTAGCCTGTGGCATATAGACTACTCAGAGCTTATCCCTGCCTTGCATCAGGGCAAAGTGTGACCCTGCTTGATTGAAAATGCTGCATATCTGTACATGGCATGGTACACAGATTACCCACTGTAAGGACATTAACCTAGTATGTGACATTAGTAATACGTACTGATGGGAGAGATCTGTTTAGCAGACATTAACACACGTTTAAATAGAATCCTGGATAATGGCAAACAAAACACCTCAGTGGACCTAAGCAGATGCCATCTGTATGATTGGCTGGGTGACCATCATTTCACCACAGGGCTTCTGCCTGCATCCCTATTGGACAGGGGCAATATGAGCTGATCATGTAAGTAAGGGTATAAACTTGGCTAAGATTGTGAGAGTCCATTATGCTACTAAAGTTCAAAGATCCCATGATTCCATAAGCTGATGTAAAATGCTGTAACAAACACAAACTGGGTACATTGAGGATAGCACCACTTCCAATTGCTGTTTGCAGGACATGGCATAGCACACACACACATTGCAAGTTGGCTGCATGTAGATTAGAACACTTATCTATCTAATGGTGCACACTACTGATCACAGTACGTGACACACATGCGACACCTCAAGTCTGCTGTTACTATCTCTTTAGGAAATCTTATGCTTGATGGCATCAGCAGACCTAGTTGTGGGTAGGCATTTGGAGACCCACGTCATCTGCTACAACCAAAATGCTGCAAAACCCTACTTCTTTCTAAGTTACTGAGGTGATCATATTTATGTTGTACATAGATACACACACTGGGTGACCTGTAGTAAGATTGGAACCCCTTATCTATCTAGTCTTACACATGGTAGATCACAGTACTTATTGCACATGCCACAGCTTAAGTCTGTTATTGCACTTGCAGCTTTTAGTCTTATGGTAGGTGACATCAGCAGGTGTTGTAGAAAAGGGCACTTTGGATGTTGGCAGCAACTTACCGGGCTAAAAAGTGCCAAACCATTAAGTTCAGAGGTTCAAAGGTGTGTACTAGACTAATGCCTGTGGGCCTTTACAAGCTTAGCCATAGGATTACTCTGCAATTGTGCCACCGGACCTTAGTTCCCAGTGCCTCTGTTGAGTAGAGCCACTGGAGTTATCCCCAGGATGAACTTTCTATTTCCCATCCACTCATTAAGATTTCTCTTGAAGAGGGCCAGTGAGGTGCTCTGCTTGACATGTGTGGGATGTCTATTCCAGAGCATGGGCAGTCTCTGGGTTTTGAACCTGTCCCTCCAGCACATTCTGTTGATTGTGGTAATGAGGTTGATGTCTCTGAAGCGTGTGGTGTGGTGGGATTGGGATTTCATTAGATGTAGCATTTCTAACAGAGCTGGGTCAGCTTGGCTTTGTTAAGTCAAGCAGAGATCACCTTTAAGTAGGTGATATGAGACATAGTTTGATAGTCAATGGTGGATTCTTATTTGTTTGCAGGGGGATACACAGACACACACCAAGTTTTCTGTAGTGAGATTAGAACCCCTAATAAACTAGTCTTACATACTATAGATCACAGAACCTATCACACGCACCATGGCTGATATATGTATGATGTATGACTGCAGGCAAACTACTTGTGGAATACACACACTAGTTTTGTGTTGAACTGCATCTGTGGCCTGCAGAGTGATACTGCTTCATACTGTTATCTGCATCTTGTAGCCTAGCGATCAGATAACTGTTATTTATCCTACCTACTTGGCTACAGTTACCAGTTTGGCCATATGTGGCTGTTTGCATTTGGATGGGCAAGAACAATGCGCCTTGTCCATGCATATGTAGACAACATTATACATTACACCATCTGCTCACCTGTTGCTGTATGTGTGATGTGTGATGACATCCAGCAGGCACAGGGGTTTGTAGGTAAGTGCATTATGTACTGTTGAGCCCTTACTTTGGATCCTTTGAGCAATATTATAGATATGTGATAGTGCAGCTTTACTTACCATTATCAGGGTATGTAGGACAATACAGACATCCACACACATATTTATGTATATAACAGGGATTTATATATAAATGTAGCTGTGTGTGTGTGTGTGTGTGTGTGTGTGTGTGTGTGTGTGTGTGTGTGTGTGTGTGTGTGTGTGTATATATATATATTTGTGTGTGTGTGTGTGTGTGTGTGTGTGCATGTGTGTGTGTGTTATGTAGATATATGGGGAGAGACTGAGATGTATGTTGATATATATATATATATATATATATATATATATATATATATATATATATATATATGTGTATATATCTATTTGTATATACATAGAGATAGATATACTATCTATGGGCGAGAGAGAGAGAGAGAGAGAGAGATAGTTACAAACAGATATGTATACATATATGTATGTATGTATACACATATCTATACATAACAGGTCATTTTGAGCAAGAGGAAACAGAATTGTGCTCTGTTTAAGTGTATGAGCATGCCTAGTGGGATTGTCAGTACTTATAAACTGACTGTAGTGCATATCTACCTGTATTACTCTCCAGGATTTTGTGAGTTACAGACAATGCCATCTGTCCCTGTTTCTGCATTACTGCACTTCACTCAAATTGTTCATGGCATTCTTCAACTCTCTGATGAAATCAATATGTGACAGAGGTTAAAATGTTACAGCACACACAGATTAACAGTCGGTAAAAAAACAACATAATAATAATACCTCGTATCAAAAAGATATGGATACTTCCAGATTAGAGCCATCAACACCATCACGCATGCTAATTTCCCTAGTCCACTCAGCCATACAAGCTGACAGACAGACACAGTCAATAGCATAAATATGTACGTTGTCATTCTGCATTAAGTGAGGCATACAATTTATGATAAATTTCTATGTTACTGTCTTGAGTTTGCCTGGACTGCTGATATAGCATTGATGAGTTACTGTTAAAGCAGTTATATGGGAACACTGCTGTGTTGGAGGTGGGGAAACAACACAGTAGTGTTCTGTCAGGATACACAGAAGTCCAATTATCATGTAACCCCACTGTTTAACATCTCCCTTGACTGATGTAGTGAGTATTCCATGCATGAGGCCTAGTAAATACTAAGGGATACATGACAGTTAACTGGGTATCTGGAGTCCCATGTGGATGATACTCCTGTCCAAATAGCCCACTATATTTACTTATTTTACTTGCATAAATGTAGCAGATCCATACATACAATTTCATATCATACTAATCTTTACAAGTACTGTGTAGGTTAGAGACTCGCCTTGCAAATGCAGCAGTTGACAGAACTGTAGATCAAAGCCAACTCTGTCTGATGCAAGCAGTACACAGCCAATACATGAATAGATACAGGTTGTGTGGGCTGCCTGGCATCAATTTTAATATATGTATGCAAGTAGGGGTAAGGTGTCAGTCCCTAGGCCCCTAGGTTGTCAGACAATGTGCTATGCATTGTCTCTTAGCCAAAACCTGGACAAACTGAGTATGCCTACATCTGCCTACAGGGACATCAGCAGGGGGTTCCTCTTCCAAGTCCTCCTGTGACTGATGCAGCTGATTCCACAGGATCTGATTGCATAGCATAGCACATACTGTGAACATATGTGCACGTCGATGGAGAATATGGCAGAGCTTCACCAGATATATCAAAGCACTGGTACTGTGACTTCAGAAGCCCAAACACACCTTCTGTGATGTTCCTAGTTTGTGTATGTGCCTCATTATGGTGTTCTTCCATGGGTGTGTGTGCATTTCTGATGGGTGTCATCATCCACGATTCCAGGGTATAGCCAGCATCCCACAGTAAATGACCATGTGGGATGTCTCCCCTAGCAAAAATCTGGTACAGCTGCGATGTATGCCAGATATGGGAGTTGTGATAACTGCCAGGACTGTCAGCACACACATTCAGAATAATCCCCTGGACATTGCACATGACCTGGCAGTTGATGGAGTGGTACCCCTTGCGGTTGATGTGGATTCTACCCTCCTCACCAGGTGGTGCCTTAATGTGTACATGGGTGCAGTCTATGGCGCCCAGTACTTCAGGGTAGTTTGCTACATTGTAGAAGTTTTATATATTGCTGTCCCTTGTCTAAGCAGTGAGGGGAAAAGATATGTGCTCACTGGCATGTGTTTGCATGGCAGCCAGGAACTGGTGAAGTACCTTGAATGCAGATGCCTGTGAGACCCATATCATGTCCCCAGATGGTCTTTGAGAAGGACCTGTAGCTAGTATCCTAAGGGACATACCTTTGTTTCCATTTGGATGGGTTCTCCTCTGTTGGCTCTGGGTCTGAGTTGAGGGTGGCAGAGCTCAATGTGTTCTTGTAGCATGACCCTGTTCATGCTGTAGCACTCTACAATCTCCAGCTCATGTAGCTCCTGGAAGGTTACTCTGGGCCTGAACACTCTTCTCCTTCTCTGCCTAGGCCTATTGTCAGCAGGTTCAGCAGCACTGATTTCAGCATCTAGCACACACAGATGTAGCAGACCTCCAGCAGCCCCTAGCATTATCTTGGTTAAAATTCCCAAGTCTGTACTCCAATGGTCCAGAATATTGGGGGAAAAACACAATGTAGAGTGTATGTATACTTTATACGGCTCTGCTGTAGGTGCAGAATGTGTGATTGGCTTACTATGATGCAGTCCACCTGCCCACAATATAATTAACATCATGTATTGACCCTATTTCAGTGCATGACACCATGCAGAGCACTATACTGCACAACATACCTTATACAAAGCTCCAAATTTCTAATTGAATACATACGGTTTTAAAAACACACCCAGGCAGACAGTGTGCCATGCAAACACGTGCACCAAAGCTTAAAAGAGCTTAGAAGTGAGAGGACACACCCCCCAATGTCAGCCACATTCTGTGTAAACATCAACATGGTCTAAGGGCCGACACAAAGGGGATATGTGGACATGTTTACTCTTTTCTGCTATTAAATAACTCCAGCTCATTTGCATACATATCCATGCTGATAGCCTGGAAACCACATGCTTCATAGCCCTATCACTTTAGCTACAGCAGCAGTGCATCATTGTATGGACACTACACAAGATCTTATAATACATTTCTGTCACATAGTATAAAATTATATTTTTCCTATTTTTTTTTTCTATTAAGTATGTTTGCACAATGCAAAGTATAGTGCAAACATGCCGAGAATATTAAAAAAAATATTCATTTAACTTATTCCCTTTAATCTTTCTGACATACAGAATAATAGTTTGGTCATATGTGTTTATGATATTACATTTTCAGTGGATTTATGCCCACATTTCTACAGTTTTACACCCCTTTTTGTCTGTCTAGACTCCTGTATGTGGAATTTTTCCACGTACACTACAGACACTGACACAGGGTCTGAATAGATGCCTTTCTGCTAGTTGAATCGCTCTACCTATCTCATTTGCACGAGACTCTCCTGCTTATGAGGTGATTTGCATGCCACAGAATGTTCCATGTTTGCGCATGCATACGTACTGCTTAGCAGCATTTACTGAATCTTAATATGTTCATGTACATTTAAGCATTGGGACATTTGCCTAGATGAAAAAAAAGTGTAGGCTTTATTAAATACCCCTTATATTAAGATAGGAAAAGGAATAAAAAAGAATACATGAAAAAGAATGGAATATAAAAGGTAATAGAGAGGATACAATTACACAATTATGAAAAGAACATTTAACAATGGTACCATTTATAAAAAATTGGACAGAGTGGTTAATAGTATTTAAGAAAAATTATAAAGAAAGTTGTTTAAGTTGAGAGATAAACAAAAGAAAGTAAAATAAAGGAATATGTGGATGCATATTATAGAGTTGAGAATTCAATGAAAAAGAAAATGAAATATATGAGAAAAATAAAGAAAGAATCAAAATTTTATTATTTAAACAAATATGTTTACTACAGGGAAAATAAACAGAAGAAGTACAAGCATATTTAGGAAAAGTAGTAAAAACGAATATTGTAATAAACCACAAAGTACGAGCAAAAGGTGGAAAAGATAGACTTGTAATCAAAAAACAACCACCAGTTCCAGGCACAAATGAATCAGGTCCCAAATAAAAGTAGTAGATTTAATTCTTATTAAAACGTCAGCACATGAAACAGAATAACGCTTACAGAAACAAACGTTTTCGTCATCAACTTCCTCAGTAGTGACCACCATAATTAAATTTTGTCCTATATAGTGTATTCAATCACAGTTACTATTTGAACCATCCAATCACAATTAACAGACTTCAAATAACAATTAAATGATTGATCAACCAAATGTACTAGCTAAGCTCAATGAATTACTCTGTATTGAATTTAAAAATATTTGAATGTTTAAAACTGAATATCAACATATTTTGAATATAAAAACATATACATTTATCATTGTTGAAACACTGTGTTTGAATTGATAGAAAAAATAAATGAATGAATCATACACAGCCCGTGTATTTTGAAAACTCTATCTGAAACATCAAATTACACCATCTAGTGGTGAAATTAAATATCACAGTATTTAACCTTGTAACTGAACATTGATTTAAAACAACATACATTAAAAATATATATAATTAGTTAAAAACCTTACTAATGTGTGAAATACACATAAATATTTTTAATAAGTATACAACTTGCATTAACAGAATAAATATTAAAAGTTTTAAAATTGTGTTGATATTAGAGATTTGCTGCCCTTAATTTCAACACTGGTGCAAGAGACAGCATATCATTCAGCCCCAAATTTCTACTTGCATCAAGTAATAGTTGCCGATATAATTCCCTGTATTCAATAAGGGTTTCCCACATACCACCTCTGGGGTTAGTGGGAACTACTTCAAGTACAAAGAATTGATAGCCTAGTGTTCCACATTTCATAGAATGCTTACTTAATGCATTTTTCTCATTTTTCGTTTTGACGTCATAAAGATGCTCATATATTCTTTGTTTGAGCTTTCTCTCACTCTTTCCAATATAAAAAGAAGAACACGTCTTGCAAATAGCAATATAAATAATACCACTGGTATCACAATTGGCAAAACTATTTAAAAATAATGTCTTATTTCTTGCTTGCAGGTAAATTGAGCTTCCAATCATTAAATGTGTACAATAATTACACCTACCACATTTAAATAATCCTTTCTTTGTTTTGCTGTTTTTACTTGTTCTATTTGAGTTGTAACGGCTTTCTAATATGTTTTTAATACTTTTTCCTTTGCGATAAGTGTAAACTAATTCCTTATCAAAGATATATTCTAAATCAGAAATTTCTGAGAAAGCATTCCACTCATCAGTAAAGATATTCTTTATTAATGTTGAATACTCATTAAAAGTAATAATAAGCCCTGTACTATGTTGTTCAACATTTTGTTTGTAGTTTCCCTTTGTTTCAAATGTCACTTTTTTACCTAAAATAGGGGCAAAAGGACCTTCCCTCTTTTTAATAACTTCTTCTAAAATCTTATTAAAATAATCATGTGAATAGCCTCTCATAGCAAAAAGTTTCCTCAAAAAGTTTATTTCATCATGAAATGCTTTGTCATCAGATGTCATCCTGCTTAAACAAACTAGTTGCCCTTTCACCACTCCCTTCTTTTGGTATGGAGGGTGGCAAATATCAAAATGTAAATAGGAGTTAGAAAACGTTTCTTTTCTGTATATCACTGATGTAAAATTTCCATTATTTTTGCCAATGCTGACATCCAAATAATTCAATTTATGCGAATCAAAATTCTGAGTGAATCTTAAAAAGCTAGTGGTGTTGTTGACATATTCCAGTAGGTTAACAAAACTACTTTGGTTACCTTTCCAAAAGAAACAAAGATCATCTAGAAATCTAGTGTACAAGACCCATTGGTCACAAAAAGATGAATTAAGCAAAAACTTTTCCTCCCAGTATGCCATAATAATGTTGGCATAAGTTGGGGCACAATGTGCCCCCATAGCCACACCTTTTTCTTGTCTAAAATATTCCCCTTGGAAATAAATAAAATTGTTTTTTAATACAATTTCCATCAGGGTTAAGGTGTTTCTAAAGTCTACATGTGTCAATTTTTTACTGGAAATTAAAGCTTCCTCAAACCAGTGCAGCCCTGTGTCATGTGGAATGCATCCAAAAAGATCAACAACATCCATTGTGCCAAAGTTTAAATTTTCATTGTACAGGGTTGGTTCAACTTTCCTTAGAAAATCCCAAGAATCCTTTAAAATGTAATTTCTCCTTTCTAGTACATTTTAACTTTCTGGTCAACAAATTTGGCCAAAGGGGCTGTCACAGAACCGTCAGCTGACACAATTGGTCTAAGGGGTGGATCTGTACTGTACTTATGCACCTTAGGGATGCCAAAGATGCATGGTACCCTGGGCTTCTCTACAATCAAATATTTGTAGGTTTCTTTATCAATTGAACCTTCCAATAACAGGTCATTCAACAAAACCTGTATCTTCTTGTATGCTATGTTGACTTCATTGATGGATACTCTAGTATACTTGTCTATATCATTAAGTATATCCATCATTTTACCTTCGTATTGTATTGCTTCCATAATCACCACTCCCCCACCCTTGTCAGGCTTCATAACCCTCAGTTCACTGTTATTACTGATTTCTTTTAGTGTATTCATCTCAGCTTGAGTTAAGTTAGAATGTGTACGTTTATCAGCTATTTGCTTTCTGATTTTATTTTCAATCTTAACTTCAAAATTTCTGAGCTGAGGGTGTACGGGAGGGTTAAAAGTACTCTTATGCTTCAACGTTCCACTATCAAAGTGACTGGTTTTCCCTTTAAAAAACAGTTCAAGATTCTTTTTTCTGATAAATAGCTTGATATCAACTAAAAGTCTGAAAATGTCTATTTTTTGTCTGGGAATAAAGGTGAAACCTTTTGAGAATAAATCAAACCAAGTTTTATCCACTTGAGCGTTGGAATAATTAAAAATGTTGAAACCATTGTAGGACCATGTGTTAATGTTGTTAACAATGCCATCAGTTAATTCCACTTCTGTTCCCTTCTCACAAAAGGTCTCTCCCCCCTCCCCATGTAGTTTTTTGAATTGTAATATACTCTATCTTGATTTATTAGTCTCTCAGATCTTCTAAGTGGGGGGTATTCTTCATTATTTGGTTGTTCAAAAGTTTCTACTGTTTCCCCATTTTCCCACTCAGGATCATAAGCTTGTTGTTTGGCCCAATTACCATATTTGTGTCTTGAAACATTTTTGGGTTTAGGGTAGTGACTTTGATTTTTATATTCTTCTAAGTCTCTCTTAATTTTCCCTATTTTCCTATCTTGAACCTCATTACATCTGTGTTCTATATTTTTAAAAAAATCATGATATTTAACTCTCTCTGTATCTATGGTAAACTTTAAATCATTTAGTACTGATTTATTGATGTTGTCAATGTGTACACATAACTTTTCCATGAGCAATTCGTTATTTTTAATGATGGCTTTCATGATAGCAAACCCACAATTATCAAATATTTCAATAAGCTCTTTAAAAAAGTCTGACCCCTCGATCACATTGTTGGGGAATTTACAGGAACAATTTTTAATGCCAAACAATGTTTTAGGTACGCATTGTCCATATCAAGAGTCTTATGCTTGAATAAAAAGAATTCCAAGTCACTTAGCATATTAGTGTAAGAAGCGCTGTATTTAGCGCCAACATAGTCTTTGTTGAAGTCAAATTTTAACTTAAGCATATCAGATACAAGCCTTTGAGTACCTGATTTACTTTGTGACTTGTCCTCCATTGCCCGAAATTGGCGTCTTTGACTTTTAGGTCTCACTGCTGCATTATCCACGTTATTTCCATTGTCAACCGTAATGTGAGGAAAACCCTCCAAGCTGTTTTCGCAATTGTTGAATATTGTAATAAGACAAATGAAGAATATGAATGGTGAAATTAAGAAAAATCAAATGCAAATTATGCAAATGGTGGAATAAGTACAAGAGATATATAAAAAGAAGTGGGTCTATATTATATGCTCAAAGAGACTTTTCTTCGAACATATAATCATCAATATATAAAAAGCAAATGCTTTAAAGTGCGAATGGCCTCATCCACAAATTTTTTCCTCGGGAAAAAATTCACAGGGCCGTACACAAAAAACACAAACTTCAAAACCCTAATCAAGTGGGGGGGCTATGTCCCCACACCTCCCCTAAATAAATATACCAACTCTGAGAGCACTCTACATTGGGGAAAAGGGCAATTCCCGATAACAGCCAACTGATTTTTTTCCTGAGGAAATAACCACAGACGTGACCATTCGCACTTTAGAGCATTCGCTCTTTATGTGTCGATCATTATATGGTCGAACAAAAGTCTCTTCGAGCATATAATATAGACCCAAAATAAGGGAAGTAGAGAAGTTCAAAGAGACTGTCAAGTTAAAAAATTCACAGAATTAATGAATAAAGAATTGGAAAAAGAAATAATGATACATGAATTAGCTAAAATAAGTTAGTATAAATTCAGTAGCAGGTTCAGATGAAATTAGTTATGAAATATATAAACATTTCAAGGACTGTCAAAAAGTTTAGTCTGTAAAAGTTTTCAATGAATGGATGAAAGATGGCTATAAGTATAAGGAGATTTGTAGTAGAATCTTAAAATTCTTATGGAAAAAGGGAATAAAGAAAATTAAAAAAAATGAAGACCGATTGTATTAACAATACTGAATATAAGATATTTATGAATATTATACTGAAGAGGTTGGAAAATAGAATACAAAATGTAACAGAAGAAAGTATATTTTGTATTAAAGGTAGAGGTTGTGAAGAACTTTTAATGATTATAAAGGAAGTAATAGATGATGCCATGAAAAATGGAAAAAGGAAAATTAATGATAGGTGATATTAATAAGGCCTTTGATACAACAGAACATGAGGTGTTATGGAATCTTCTAGATAACTACAATCTTATTAAAAAATTAAAAGAACATCTATAACTGCCTATAAAAACAATACAGTGAGACTACTAATTAATAGGTGGTTAAGTAAAGAAGCAGAAATGAATAATAATAATATTAGACAAGGACAACCAATTAGAGGTAGTTTGTTTGTTTTTATTATGAATTTAATAATTAGTGAAATCAAGGCTAAAATGAAAAAGGCAGAATACTTAGTGGAAAAGTGTGTACAAATCCCTGTAATAATGACTTATGCAGTTGATGTAGTTACTGTAATAAAATATTATTTTGGACAGAAAAGGTAATTCAGTATTTAGCAGCATTTTTAAAAGGAATGCAGATGGATCTTAATAAAGGACAAAACAAGTTGAGGATTAGAAAACAGCAATAGCATGGCATGTATACAATTTGATCTAACTGAAACAAATATATTAGGAATGCAGTTTGATTTTCAGGAAACAATGAAAAGAAAAGGGGAAAGTGTTACAGAAAGTCTAAAAGGTCTATGAGCATCACAGAAACCATATAAGTTGTATAAAAATAAAGCAAATTTGGTTAAGTCTGTGTTAATAAATAAAATGGTATATTTGGCAAGTGTTTTTAGGATTCCAAAAATATATGTAAAGGAAATAATGGAAATAAGTTTCTCGATTATATGGGTTCTAGATTGAATCCAGTTAAAAGAGGAGTAGTATATAGGAATAAATAAGGTGGTGGTTTGGAATTAATAAGCTCAATAGTATTTGGGGCTTCTTCAAATTTATTTATGATGATGAAATGCAGAATTGCTTAGAAAAGATAATAACACAGAAGATAAGATTGATTATGTAAAGGAAAAAGGAAAATATGGCCTGGAAAGATAATGGATCAATCATTTTATATTAATCCATGGGAAAACTTTCAAGAAGGAAAAGTAAAAGCTAACAAAGAAAGAAAAAATGTTGTAAAACTGTGTAGCATGTCAAGATTTCTTGTGGCGGTTAAGTATAAATAAACTTCCTGTTAAAAAATAATATGCCACATAAAAAGAGAAGTGAAACATTTATTTATATTGTAGAGAAGAGGAAATATCTGAACATGGAATTTAAACATAAAAAGCAGTAAGAAAATCATGGAAAAACTGTGTAAATAAATATGGGGGGTATAAAAAAGATGTAAACATGGATATGATGGCATATGGATATTATAAGGATATTAAAAGGAGAACAAAATAAGAATATATAAAATAATATTTTATGTTTCATGGGTAATTTGGAATGAAAGACTTTGTGAATTGATATTTAATGGAAATGGATTTTTTCCACAGCTATAAAAAGAATAAAATGGTGGCTGTGGAATGAGTGGGTTTCCAGTAGATTTTTTTCCGCAGCTATAAAAAGAATAAAATGGTGGCTGTGGAAGGAGTGGGTTTCCAGTAAAGAAAATATTGTCGGTTCTTCTTCATTGGGAATATTGATGCTGAAAATATGTAAATACATAATACTGGTGTAAATAAGCTGTAAATAGAATATAAATAAAGGCTCCCTACTCTTTTTGATATGTGCCATAGGATCTTTTACATTCACCCGAGCTATCATCAACTGAAGCAGATAGGACCTTGACTTAATGTCTCCTCCATAGGACAACACACTCAGGAGTGCATAATCCTCCTTATGCTGCACTGCAGTGTCAGCAATTGATCTACCCAGTGGGAGAATGGAACCCACAGTCTTTGACACCAAAGGCAAGTATGCAACCTCCCGAACATGTATACAGTACATTTCTACTTCATAGATGCATTTCTGTATTCTTGTTACAGTTGAATGCTATTGCGTTGACTATGGCCCATTAAAATGTACAGTCAAAACTTTTCACTTGTTGAATAGTCACTGCACTGAGACCATTTTTTTTTGTAGCCTGAACTGAAAACAAATGGATTAAACCCTGCCTATTGCTTCTCATGCTTCATTCTTAAATGTTGTCATGTCCTCTAGGTTCAAACGATCCTCTTCTTTTGCTTATTTGGTCAGTGGTTATCTAACCTCACTTTGAATGGTCTGGTGAATACTATCCACCTAGCCCCCTGAGACATCTGATGATTTACCAAATTTATTTGCATGGTCTGGCTAAGTGTCTATCATATCTGAGAATCTGCTGCCGTAATTGTTGCAGTGGAGTTCTTGACTGTCAGTACATTTCTGTCAAAACATGAGAAGCTTAACCCCAGTAATACATCTGTCGGTCTATCTATCTAGCTATCTATATACATATTTTTTCAAATATAAACATTTGAGGCAACCTCATTTGAAGTTTTATGTGAAATTTGAAAGGTAAATAAGTCAATTATAATTGAAAAAAGTTTTTGCTCTCAAAATGAAACTGTTGAGTTATAGGTCAGCCATCATATAAATGCAGTGGGTTTGTAAAAAAAAAAAACAGTAGCAGAATTTATGAGTGTGTAAGCTGGCTATAAGGCAGTTTTAGCTAAGGAATAGAAAAAGTGATCTTTCGGATAACAGATTCAGTGGTTACAGTATGTATGTATGTATGTCAGGAGAGGGCATGGATAAAACCAATGAACCAAACAATCTTTAGCTGCTCTGTAAAACCACGAGTTCATAAATGGCTTTCAAAACTGTAAGTGAATCATTGCTACATCAATGGCAGTGGTGGGATGTTCTTGCAATGTACATTCAATCAACATAGGATTTCTCCTAATGTCACTGCCCATTATTCTGAGCCAGTTCTTTAATACAGCCACTGTCAGCTAATCCAAGGTCATTCTCTCCTCCTTGAAGGGATGCACGTAAGTTTTGTTCATCATAGCTATGCACCCGTTGGAGGAGATAATAGCCATTTGTAATCATCTGCGATAAAATAGCAATTAATGCTATACCTGATGTAGATCTTGAGGAAACACATAACAACATAAAAAAGGTGAATCAATGTATGGCTTCCCAAAATTTCCATATTTATCACAATCTTGAAGATTATTCTGGGTCTATAATTTATGCCAGCAGCTAATCTAGCTTGCTCTTTGATGTCATTGAACTAGCTACAGGTATAGAACAAAATGTTCAAACAAATATGGCAGACTACTCAGGCCTAATGTCATTTTAAAACTAACCTTCTTCACTTGTATCTCACATATTGCCCTTTCTGCTATGTAGCAAATATAGGCATGTAATTACAGAAGCATTCCTGGGATAGTTACTGACTATGAAGGTGCCTTTACACAACTAGATATCATGTTTATAGGTTCATAGGTAGGTACTAGGCTATTGGTCCAAGGGCCTAAGTAAGCCTAACCAACAAGGTTCCCCTGGCTTTTGCCACCCAAGAAAGTTATTTTCCTGTGCCCCTGTTGAGCAGAGCCACAGACGTGATGCCCAGGTTGAATTTCCTATTTCCCATCCACTCATCAAAATTTTGCTTGAAGAGTGCTAATGAGGAACTCTGCTTGACATAAATGGGTAGCTTGTTCCAGAGTATGGGAAGACTCTGGGACAGGAATCTATCCCTTCAGCATGTTCTGTTTATTGTGGTGACATGGTTTAGGTCCCTAGAGTGTATAGCTTGGAGGGATTGTGATTTCTTTAGGTGTAGCATGTCCAATAGCTCTGGGTTTGACATAGCTTTGTATGTTAGGCTGACATCATCTCAGAGTAGGCGATATGCTACAGAGTAAAGCTGGTGTCTTTTGAGATGGTCAGCATAGGGCATCTGTTTGAGGCCATTAATCCTCTTTGTGAGATACTTCTGTGGCCTTTCCAGCTGTTGCAGATGTCTTGTGAGGTACATTCCAAAAGGGGCATTGTACTCTATAATGGGTCTAATGAATGTCGAGCAGAGGGGAGCAATGACCTCTTTTTTCCTGGATGATAATCCCTTTGTGATGAGGTATGCCATGTAGAAGGATTTCCTGACTGCTGTGGCGATGTGATTATCAAAGGAGAAACTACTGTCCACCTGGGTCCCAAGGTCTCTTATCATACATTCGCCATTAAGTAGACTGCCACCTATGTGGTAGTTCATGGGTACAGAGTTTTTACCAAAGGGGATGACAATGCACTTTTTGGCATTGAGCTTGAGGCCATGGCTCTGACACCAGGCATCTGTCTTAGTGAGGCCCTTCTGTAGGATGTCCACATTGTTTGGGTACTTGACTATGGCTCCTAGTTTGCAGTCATCTGTAAACTTCATTAGCCAGAGACCTTCTGTGTTAGCCTGTACTTCAGAGAATTAGATACCAAACAGGAGAGGACCCAGGACTGAACTCTGTGGTACTCCACTAGTCACAGGTTTGAAGTCAGATTTGGAGTCTGCAACTTTTACAGTGTGGATTCGGTCAGTGAGCCAGCTGGCAACCCATCTTGTGGCATCAAGATTTATACCTAGTTTAGTCTATCTATAATTCCAGAATGGGGGATGGTGTTGAAAGCCTTGATGAGGTCAAGATAGGATGTGTGAACCGCCTTACCCTCATCTACAGCTTTGGTGACTTCCTCAAAGATATCAATCAGGTTCAGGAGACAAGATCTGCCTTTCCCAAACCCAAACTGGGTGGGTCCAGAGTTTGGAGCTTACAATGTCTTTGTTTATGAGTTCCATGATGATACATTCCATGGCCTTCTAGTCCAGACTCATCAGGCTAACAGGGTGATAGTTCCCAGGGTCCGTGGTGGCTCCACCTTAGTGGAGTGGGATAACTGTTGCTGTGTACCATTCACTGGGCACAAAGTCTGATGTGAGGCAATGACTGAACATGGTGCTTAGGTGTGGAGCCAGTTTCTTCTGAAGTTCACCATCAGGGTTGGGAGGGTGGCCTAATGGCTAATGTGTTTGCCTTACAAATACAAGGTGCAGGGTTGGAGTCTCACAAGGGATAATTGGCTAGGCTTAAAATGGCTCACAAGGGCAGTTAGCCTAGTACTAATCTATGAACCTATGAACCTATCTAAGAAGCAGCCTGGGATGATGTCCGATCCCATGGATTCTGTGTTCTTGGCTTTAGAGTGTGCAGTTTTTACCTGCATAGTTGTGATTACAGGGACTCTGCATTTTTCTGGTATAGATATGGGCCCTTTAGGGGGTGAGTAGGGGGTAAAGTTAGCACTGAACATGTCTGCCAGGATGTTGGCAATATCAGTTGGTTCTGTAATTTTCGTGCCATTGTTCTGTAACTCAGAGCAGATCTGGGTGTTGCCATTGAAATTCTTGACATAGCTATAGAATGCTTTGTGGTTGTCCTTAGAATCAGTGGCAATTTTGTTTTTGTGGACAACTTTGGAGGATGTTATGAGGGATCTCAGCTTCTTACTGAGGCTGACCAAGGATCTCCTCCAACCATGGGATTTCACTCTCTTTTGCAACAGTTTTTTCCTTCTGTTGTATAGTTTGTTTATAGCAGTGGACCACCAGATTGGTGTCTTTTTTTTGGAGGATAGCTTCTTTGTTCTGTTAAGGATTGCATAATCCATGCACTCATGTAAGTGCTTATAGAGTGCATTTGTGTAGGATTCAGCAGTCATAACTGTATTGTCCATCTCCATGGGTGTCATGAAGTTCGCCACTTCTGTCTTAAGAAGCATGAAGCTGGCCATGGAGACATTTTTTTACAGTCATTTCCTTAATGGGGGTGGGGGCGGGATGTTGATATCTAGGGTTCATAAGTTGGTACTAAGCTGTCGGCCCTAGGGCCTTTTACAAGCCTAGCCAAACAATTCCCCAGATATTTCTTCCCACAATATTTACTTCCCTGGACCCCTGTCTAGCAGGACACCTGACGTGATCCCAGGGGTGAATTTCTTATCTCCCATCCAAACATCAAGGTTCCTCTTGAAGAGGGCCAAGGAGGCACTCGGATTGACATGTATGGGCAGTCTATTCCAGAGTATGGGGAGTCTCTGAATCAGGAACCTATCCCTCCAGCATGTCTTGTTCATTGTAATGACAAGGTTTAGATCCCTGGAGCATGTGGCTCTGTGGGATTGGTATTTCTTTAAGTGGAGCATGTCCAACAGCTCAGGGTTTGACATGGCCTTGTATGTTAAGCAGAGATTGCCTCGGAGTAGATCATATGCCACAGACTATAGCTGGAGTTTTTTTAGATGGTCAGCATAGGGCATCTGCTTTAGGCTTGTGATTCTTTTAGTGAGGTATTTCTGCGGCCTTTTGAGCTGTTGCAGATGTCTTGTGAGGTACATACAAATGGGGTGTTGCACTCTATAATGGGTCTAATGAGGGATGAGTACAGTGGGACAATGACCTAATTTTTTCTGAATGAAAAGCCCTTAGTGATAAGGTGTGCCACATAGAAGGATTTCCTGACTGTTGTGGTGATGTGGTTATCGAACGTGAGACCACTGTCCACCTGTGTCCCTAAGTCTCTTATCACACTTTCTGTGTTTATTGTACTGCCACCTATGTGGTAATTCATGGGTACATGTTTTTTTCTCAAAGGGGATAACTATACATTTCTTGGCATTAAGCTTGAGCCCATGACTCTGGCACCAAGCATCTGTTTCTGTAAGGCCCTTTTGTAGAATATCCACATAATTTGGGGATTCAGTAATGGCTCCCAGTTTGCAATCATCTGCAAACTTTGTTAGCCAGAGTTCCTTAGTGTTGGCCTGTACTTCAGAGAAGTAGATGCCAAACAAGACCGGTCCCAGGACTGAACCCTGAGGTACTCCACTTTTCACTTGTCTGGAGCTGAATTTGAAGTCTGCTACTTTTACAATCTGGGTTCTGTCAGCAAGCCAGTTGGCAACCCATCGAGTGACATAAGGTCTTGAGCCCAGCTTAGTAAGTTTATCTATGATTCCAGAGTGGGGCATGGTGTCAAAGGCCTTGGCAAGGTCCAGATAGGCTGTGTGGACTGCCTTACCCTCGTCCACAGCTCTGGAGACTGACTTGAAGAGTCAGTCAGGTTCAGGAGACAGGATCAGCACTTCACGAACCCAAACTGGGTGGGGTCCAGTGTTTGAAGGTTGCCACTATCTTTGTTTATAAGTTCCATGATAATTCCCTTGCCAATCAGGCTCATCAGACTGATGGGATGGTAGTTCCTGGGATCCAAGGTGGATCACCCCTTGTGGAGTGTGATAACTGTATCTGTGCACCTCTCAGTGGACATGAAGCCTGAGGTGAGGCTATGATTAAACATGACACTTAGGTGAGGTGACTGTTCATTTTGTAGTTCATGTAGTACACAGCCCAGGATGTCATCTGGTCCCATGGATGCTGTATTCTTAGCTTTGGAGAGTGTGGTTTCTACTTGTGTGGCAGTGATTACCGGAATTTGTCAATCATTTGGTATTGAGATGGGCCCTTTAGGGGATGAGAGGGGGGTGAAGTTGGCACTAAATCAATCTGCCAGGATATTGGCAATATCCTTGGGATCAATATATTTAATGCCATTCTGTTGTAGTTCAGAGCAGATCTGAGCATTGCCATTTAGATTCTTGACATAACTATAGAATGCCTTGTGGTTGTCTTTGGAATCTTTGGCAATTTTATTTTCATAACTAGCTTTGGAGGATTTTATGAGGGGTCTCAGCTTCTTACTGAGGCTGGTAAGGGAGTTTTTTGTATCCTGGGATTTTCTTCTTTTCTGCAATAGTTTCTTCCTTCTGTTGTATAGTTTGTTTATGGCCAGACTGGCTTCCTTTTTTTGGAGGAGAGCATCTTGGTACTATTTGGGATGGCACGATTCATGCACTAGTGGATGTGCTCGTACAGTGCCTTGGTGTAGGATTCAGCAGTCGAACTTTTAGCTCCCATCTGCATGGGTGCCATGAAGTTTATCACTTCTGACTTAAGTAGCATGACGTTGGCTTTGGAGAAGTTTTTTACAGAGCTTTCCTTACTGAGGGGTGGGGGTGGGATTTGGATGTCAAGGGTGATTGCTTATGGTCAGACCTGACCAATGAGGGGGTGACCACTGGTGTAGAGCATCTAGCTCCCATGTTGGTAATGACCAGATCTAGGATATTGGAGCCCCTGGTGGGACAATGGATTAGTTAATCTAGGGTGTTGGAATTTATGAATTCCAAGAACCGTTAGGAAAAGGTGTTAGTACCCAAGTAGTTTTCCTAGTTAATGGCAGGGTAGTTGAAATCACCCAGTATTAGGGTGTTTGGTTGCATCTTAAAATTTTCCAGTATGTTTAGAAAGGTGTAGTGAGAATCTTGGGGCATGGTGGGGTATCTGTAAGAAGCTACAATTTGGATGGCAGTCTTACCTAGTATTAGTTGCACCTGGAGAATGTCAGATGCCTTGTGTTGGGCAACTAGCATGGAGCTGTGAATATCCTTGGTGAATATGGACACTCCTCCACCTTTAGTGTTTCAGTCTTGGTTTGTTGGCTGAAAAGTGTGGTAAGGGTTGTAGCCTGGTATTGCAGGGGTGCTCTCTGAAGTCTTGAACCAGGTCTCAGTTACTGCACAGATATCAATGTTCTCCATTTTTAGGAGTGCCTCGAGAGAGTGCATTTTGAGGTTTAGACTTCTAGCATTGAGTAGCATTACCTTCAGATTTTGTATGCTTGTACCTGTTACAGTGGTGGTTTTGTTCTTTGAACTTTGCCTAAAAAAGGCACTATAGGGGTGGCAAGAGCTTTAGCCAGTAACCTGAATCCCAGGGGTGACAGGTGCTGAGCATCTATGGCAAAGCTTCATGGTTTGTCGATCATGTCATCCAAGACAGACAGATACTGGATCCCCTTTGAATGACATCAGAAGCTTAGCCAATTGTTGAATTCAATCATTTTGTCCATATACTGTGGTATCATTCTGGGCAAAGGCAGGATGTTACTCAGGACTAGGGTCATACCTGCCTGGGCCACATGATCTGAGAGCTCTTCCATGTCTCTTTTCATGTAGTCGAGGGAGGTACATCTCAAGTCATTCACTCCAACATGGACAATGACAGAGTCATATTTGTACTTGTGGAGTAACCTGATTGCATGGATTATGTGGTAGATCCTGGCACCCGACAGGCAGCTGACTAATTTTCTCCTTGCTCAGCCTGGTGAGTGGGACAGCAGTGTGCCTGACTATAGAGTCACCTATGACTAAAGTGTTGGGTACATACACTGTCTTGCCTTAGGGGCTGTTGTTGGGTGGCACACTGGTGTTGTGAGCTATGTGTCACTTTGGTTGTGACTGGTGTTTGTTTGCGTTTCAGGTTCGGAGGTCCTTGTTGCTTGGGCAGGTTAATGTTAAGGGACTCCGCATATGTGGGATTAGTGTTGCTATGTGTGGGTGTTGATGGTGTGGATTTTGAAGGGCTATGTGTTGCTTGAGGTGTAGTACAGGTGTTAAAACCTCGGTTATAGGTTAATTTAGGTTTATTACCCAAAACTCCCAACAATGTTTCCCATTAATAAGGTTCAAAAACCATCATATCAGCAAACCTCACCATTTGCCCTTTAATAATTTTGCCTTAGGTGAGGTCTGGATGTGATGATGTGCAATGCAACTATGTAAAAATGCAATTCATGATCTATTCCTCTGGTTTATATATTTGAAAATTGACAACAATCTCTCTTTACTCATTCTAACAAGATGTCAAGAAAACTTATAGATACTTGATTCATAAGTAACAAAAAAATCCATTTTTTTTGTTTTTTTAATGAATTTGTTAATGAAATGGTATGATACTCTATACCATAAGTAGATAATATCGCCCTATCTATCTTGTATACCAATAGACCAATATTTGAAATAATAAAATAAGGTTTCAGAGAATAGATAGTTATAAAGCCATAAGCCATAACAAAAGTTAAAAAACTTCTAGGAGCTTGAGCCCATACACCAGACTTCTTCTGTAAATAATTATTATCAAAAGTCATAACAATTATTCTGAATCTAGTATGGATTTATGAGAATTTGGGTTGGCCAAAAGAAAGAGGAATAGTTGGAACCAGCATCACATCATTAAAATATTATATAACTCCATGTCAATGATGCCTCTAAAATATAGTCCCTCAATAACCTGTTAATTAGTATATATGCTCCATGACTTTCTTCATTCAAAACTTGACAATAGAGTCAGTACAAAGGTGGGTTAAAATATTTTCTGTGTACAGTACAGGTGTTAACCTTCTCCTCTTGACAGTCTAGCACAATCTTGACTGGAGAGAGCTTTGCTTCCAGTTTGGCTATGTAAGTGCATCTCTCACAGGTTGTAGTGTTGGGTGATAGGAGGAAAGGGTTGTCTGTGTACATGAAGCAGTTGCTACATTGCTGCAGTATGCCCAGATTCACCAGGTGTACAGGAGAAATCACCGGAAGCTGACCCTTGTGCATGCCTGTTTAGGTGCCTTTTTTTGTAAAGTACAAGAGCTGTTTTCCCTTACCTTTGCAAGGAAATTTGCAATTATAAGTTTATGTTTGGATCTGACCAACGAGTCGTTGACTTCAGGTGTGGAACACCGGTCATTCATGCTGGTAATGACTAGGTCTAGGATATTGTTGTCTCTGGTGGGGGTGTGGATAAGTTGATCCAGGGCATTGGAATTTATGAATTCTAGAAAGAGTTGAGCAAAGAAGTTGGTACATGAGTAGTTTTCCCAGTTAATGGTGGGGTAGTTGAAATTGCCCATTATTAGGGTGTTTGGTTGAACCCTAATATTTTCCAGTATATCTAGAAAAGAGGAGTGGGAATCCTCGGGCATGGTGGGGGATCTGTAGCAAGCTAAAACTTGTATTGCAGTTTTGCCCAGAGTTTGCTCCACTTGGATAATCTCAGATGCATTATGCTGAGCAACTAGCCTGGAGATGTGGATATCCTTAATGAATACGGACACACGTCTGCCTTTGGTGTTCTGGTCCAGATTTGATAGCCGAAAGGTGTGGTATGAGTTATAGCCTGGTAATTCAGGGTTGCTTTCTGGAGCCTTGAACCAGGTCTCAGTCACTGCACAGATATCAATGTTATCCATTTTAAGGAGTGCCTCGAGCGAGTGCATTTTGAGGTTTAGACTTCTAGCATTGAGTAGCGTTACCCTCAGTTTTTGCTTGCCTGTACCTGTTATGGTGGTGAATTTGTCATTTGAACCTTGCCTAAAAAAGCACTATAGGGGCGGCAAGAGCCTTAGCCAGTACCTGGAATCCCAGGGGTGACAGGTGCAGGCCATCTCTGGCAAAGCATCGTGGTCTGTAGACCATGTCTTCCCAGGCAGACAGATACTGGATCCCTTTAGAATGACACCAGATGTTTAGCCAATTGTTGAAGTCAATTATTTTATCCTTGTACTGCAGCATCATTCTGGGCAATGGCAGGATGCTACTCAGGGCGGGTTTATATCACAACATCGAATGATGAATACATCGAATGAGAAAACATCGAACTGACTTCATTGAACATAACAACATCGAAATGGGGAAAAAACAAATAAAAAAAAAAAACATGTGTAGTGTGGATGGCAAACAAATTGTTCCATACAGGGGGGCAAGACCCTCTTCACCCCCCACACCCATGGCCACTTAAACATACCACTTTGGAGATCACAGTTCAGTGCACTACAGTGTGGAAATGGAAGATTTCCATTTACTACACTGTAGCATGATCTCAGAGTTGGTATATTTAAGTAGCAGGGGGTGTGGGGGTGCAGGGGGGCTTGCCCCCCTGCCTACACCCTTAATCTTGCATGTTACCATTGGAGACTACCATTGACATTGTTTCGATGTTTTCTGTCCTCGATGAAACCTGTTCGATGTTTTCACATTTGATGTAGTCATCGTTCAGTGTTGTGATATAAACCCCTCAGGGCTAGGGTCATACCTGCCTGACTCCGAGATCAGAGAACTCTTTCATGTCTCTTTTCATGTAGTCCATAGAGGTACATCTCAGGTCATTCACACCAACATGGACAATGACAGAGTCATATTTGTACTTGCTGTGGAGTGACCTGACTGTGTGGGTTATGTGGCAGATCCTGGCACCTGACAGACAGCTGACAGTAACCTTCTCCTTGTTTAGCCTGGTAAGTGGGACATCAGTGTGCCTGACTATAGAGTCACCTATGATTTGTGTGTTGGGTATGTTATCTTTCCTTATGGGCTGTGGTTGAGTGGCAGACTGAGTCTGTGGGCTATGTGTCATTTGGGTTGTTTTGGGGGGGTGGAGGTTGCTTGTGTTTCTGCTTTGGAGGTCTCTGTTGCTTGGGCAGATTATTATTGAGATCCTCCATGAATGTTTTTGTGTATCTATGAGTGGATTTTGGTGGTGTGGGTTTAGTGGGACTATGTGATGAGTGTGGTGTGGTGCAAGTGTTTACCTTCTCCTCTTGACTGTCAAGTTCAGTCTTGGTTGGAGAGAGCTTTTCCTCCAGTTTGGCTAGATAAGTGCATCTCTCACAAACTGTAGTGTTTGGCAGTAGGAGGAAAGGGTTGTCTGGGTTCATTTGGCAGGTAACTGTATTGTTTTCTAGGCAACCTATTATAAACTCTTATCAGCAAGCATGTTCTGTGAAGTGTTAAACAGTTGTGTAGAGCAGGAAACTTTCTCTAAAAGCCCTCTCTCAGAACATGACTTATGTGAAAATCAGAAGTACATCAGTTTGTCTTACTGAGAGATTGTATATATTTTTAATCTGTCACTTCTGAACCCTTCCTTGTATGGCTGATGCACATTATGTAGCTGATTTATACTCTGATTTGCTTACTATAACAGCAAAATAAAATGCATTCATTTAACAAAACTGCACTTTGTGGTATATAGCTGGCATGAAGTGTAACATAATTAATAGCCTGTCTGTGTAAGAAATTTAATTCTGTGCTGCCATGTCTGTTTGTACTCCATTAAAGCAAATACATTGAAGAAATAAAGGTTTAAAAATTGTTGTGTTTAATGAACTAATAAAATGCATGCAAGGGACGCCAGACCACTGCTTCCTCACCAATAGCATGACTTAATGCATACGGTAGTTCTTTCAAGTAAGAGATTGCACAATGCCTAGGAGATTTTTTCACTGAGAAATGTGGAAAATATTGAGAATCTTTTCATTTTCCAAGAATAGTACAGAGCTCCATTGGCAAACCCCCCAAATGGCAAGTGTATCATCACAGTCTATTATTTAGGATGCTGTGACTACTGCATTTGGCACAGACATACATAAATTATGTTAATTCAAATGAAGGGATTGTGATTATTTTCAGTTGTAAATGAAGCTCTGTGACTGTAGCAAATTCTCCATGCATTATAGAAGCTTTGTGGATATTCTCTGCATGAATAATAAAAGAAGTACATTAATTTTATGTAAATTATTAGTAATGCATTTATAGAAGCAGAAGTATCCAACAAAGCATTTAAAAAGTACTCGTGAGACATTAGAAATCCATGCTTTATTATTATTCTAAGATAAAAAATGAAGCATATCAGCATATTTTTGTACAATATGGACACATACACAGACAGAGACACAGGCTATACATATATATATATATATATATATATATATATATATATATATATATATATATATATACATATATAAAACAGATTTTAAATACATTTGGCAACATTATTAAACTGAACTTGTACTATCACTTTTAAAACCATGACACAAATGTATTATCTTCTATAAATCTCTCATTCAGTGCTGAAATGTTTTTTTGAACTACACACAAATCGATTACTAGCTACTTGCATATGGCAGAATAATTGGAGTGTTGTAGATTACTGTTCCATTCATCAGGTATATCAGAACAGTATAATAAATTGATTTTATGCTTTTGTTCGATAAAGTACGAATGTGTATGTATGGATTAATATATTGCTTGCTAGGCTTTCCTGAGATCACACAGAAGTCATGATACCACTGTAGAATTTTACTGCATTTTCAGATCTTACTTGGGCATTTTCTTGTGACAATCTTTGAGCATTCTAATAGGTATGCAGTTTGCAAGCATGTGTGTGTATGAGTATGTGTATTTATGCACTTGTGAGTGCATATGTGCATGAGAGTGTGTGTGTATTTGTGAGTTACTGTGCATGTGCTTGTGTGTGTGTGTGTGTGTGTGTGTGTGTGTGTGTGTGTGTGTGTGTGTGTGTGGGTATGTGTATGTGTGCGTGTCTGTGTGTGACTGCGCATGTGCTTGTGTGTGCTTGTGTGACTGTGCATGTGCTTGTGTGTGTGTGTGTGTGTGTGTGTGTGTGTGTGTGTAAAAGTCAAGGAAATAACATTGTGGACTCTACTTGTAAATGTCTATATTTGTCAGGATCATAATGATTCTAGTCTGCTGCTTCTGACAGAAATGGGATTTTTGGCTTGTTCTTGACATTAGAAACCCAGTCTGTGACACTGCTCATGCAATTCAATTAGTGAAGATGTCCATTTCTAGGATTGATAGGGATATAATGCTGTCTGTATTCTGTATTTCATAAGTCTGACTCTTTACACCACAGATGTCTTAAAAATACAAAGTCTATAAAACTGAGATCATTCTAGATAGATTGAAAGGCTTTACAAAATGAAGTGTCAAACAACTTCTAAGGGTGACTGAGTATTTCTTATATGACTTTTCTATGGTAGTTCTGCATTTATGAGCCTACAGCCTATGTCTTAATTCTATTTCAGTTATGTTCATTAGACAAATGACCTGAGATTACAGAATAATTAAAGACAATAACTGGCAGCTCCCAGTTAATAGGATACAAATAAGATTCTCTACGTTTGGCTCAAATTTATTTTAATGCTTTTGTTTTGCTTTCATGTTACATACCCAGTTATTGCATGTATCTAATCTATTCATTTATTTGAATGATGGACATGATTTTAATGCAGTGACCTTACATGTAGATTCCATTATGTTTTAAAATTTATATCATCTGCAGTGGCTGTCAGACATACCCTTGCAGGTTACGGCATAGGCTACTTTCTGTGTCTGCTGATTATAGCACACTGCTGCCTTGCTATCCGCCTATGTAGTAGACAAATATTGGCTTTCTATAGGCATTTATTGATGCTATACTCATGTAACAAATTAAAAAGGTCACAGTACCTTGAATACAAATGATTTTTTTATTGTATTGCACATAATGTAAAATAAATAATTTGGCAATGCATTATATAAAATTAGATGTTAAACTGCTAGAAGGAGTCACCTTATGGGCCTGTGGGATGAAAGGAAAATAAGATGACTACAGATTAGATGAATATAAGAGATGGGGGCATAACATGGGTGCAGAAGTTATGTTCTGGAGTCGAGAAGCAGTGAGTCTAAATTTCAGACAAGGGGAGTACTTGCTGCTGACTGCAGCAACCATACTCGTCTTTGTAAGTACATCTGTACAGAAAAGGCTGTGGACACATGGAAAAGGCTATCAGATGCCAGTGGCAGAACCCTTGGGGGTATTCAGGAAAGCAAAAGGCAAGGGGAGATGAAAAGGGAGGAATAGAGATGAAATGGATGCTAAACTTGCTAAAAGGCAGACTAGTCTAAAGTTTTCTTTCTGCTGGCAGGAAAGTGTACTTTAACATAATCACTGCACTTATGGGCATTTCTACAAATCAAATAAGGAACACAACTTAAAGTGGTTTTAAAATTCCTGAAGAAATTTACTTCTATGTCCTTCTCATTTGCTGTGTTCCATCACTGGGGACCTAAACCTATACTGATACTAAACAAAACATGCTGGAGGGGTGAGTTACTAACTCAATTTTCTTTCAGGCTATGGAACAAGTTAACAGAGCAGGTTAGAGCTACCTTTAAGGCTAGTCTTCATGACTGGATGGCAGGTGAAAATTTGCACAAGAGTCAGCATGTATGATCCGACTCAAAATGGGAGGTGAGTAGCATGAAGTGCTTTAAAAGGGTAGCAATAACTATTAAATGAGTCTATGTAAAGGTCTACGCTAGGCATCCCATACTTCCTGCGAGTGCTTGCTCGGTATTGTTCCTATGTCCCTGCAATAACTATTAAATGAGTCTATGTAAAGGTCTACGCTAGGCATCCCATACTTCCTGCGAGTGCTTGGTCAGTATTGTTCCTATGTCCCTGCAATAACTATTAAATGAGTCTATGTAAAGGTCTATGCTAGGCATCCCATACTTCCTGCGAGTGCTTGCTCGGTATTGTTCCTATGTCCCTGCAATAACTATTAAATGAGTCTATGTAAAGGTCTACGCTAGGCATCCCATACTTCCTGCGAGTGCTTGGTCAGTATTGTTCCTATGTCCCTGCAATAACTATTAAATGAGTCTATGTAAAGGTCTACGCTAGGCATCCCATACTTCCTGCGAGTGCTTGCTCGGTATTGTTCCTATGTCCCTGCAATAACTATTAAATGAGTCTATGTAAAGGTCTACGCTAGGCATCCCATACTTCCTGCGAGTGCTTGCTCGGTATTGTTCCTATGTCCCTGCAATAATTATTAAATGAGTCTATGCAAAGGTCTACGGCTAGGCATCCCATACTTCCTGCGAGTGCTTGCTCGGTATTGTTCCTATGTCTCTGCAATAACTATTAAATGAGTCTATGTAAAGGTCTACGGCTAGGCATCCCATACTTCCTGCGAGTGCTTGCTCGGTATTGTTCCTATGTCCCTGCAATAATTATTAAATGAGTCTATGTAAAGGTCTACGCTAGGCATCCCATACTTCCTGCGAGTGTTGCTCGGTATTGTTCCTATGTCCCTGCAATAACTATTAAATGAGTCTATGTAAAGGTCTACGGCTAGGCATCCCATACTTCCTGCGAGTGCTTGCTCGGTATTGTTCCTATGTCCCTGCAATAACTATTAAATGAGTCTATGTAAAGGTCTACGCTAGGCATCCCATACTTCCTGCGAGTGCTTGGTCAGTATTGTTCCTATGTCCCGGCCTTGCTTGGAATGGAAAAAAGTATGGACTGCATTCTGCTGCTGTCCACTGTGGTTTCATCTGTGCTGTATGTGAGAGGTGGACAAAGTGTAAATCTGAGAAGCATTATCAGAGCAGCATGGCAACATGTTTCTGTCTTGGTATTTAACCGCATCTCCGGCTTCTGGGAGCATGTAACTTTCTTCTGCTTGGTTTTGAAGGTGCTCCTTCTCTAGAAGCAATTGTCCTCGAGCCCTGATTTATTAAGAAAGCCATGTACTTGCATCCATTGTAAGACACCATCAGAAGAGGATGATATCCCAGTTGCCTTTACTGGATGACAAGTAGTACGACTAGGTATACAATTCTTATACAAAGTGGAGCAAATGAGAAATGGGCCTCCTCCTCACTTCTAGTATATCAGCAGATAATGCTTCATGCCCAAGCAGTATATGAACACATGTTAAGGCTATAACCAAGTATGTTGTACCCAGATTTATAATAAAGCTATTGCACTTAATTGTTTGGAGGTCTACTGTTTCAGTCCTAATTAGTGCACATTTCAAAAGTTTGTTTATTTATTTATTTATTTTGCCATGGAAGTTTGAGATTATCACCAATTTGGAAGTTCTACATAATATTTTTTTCTTATTATTTTATTTTGAGGACAAAATAGCCAACCCAGCTTTCTTTTTTTAATCACAATTAAGGGGTATGACATATACAAGCAAAAAATATTTAATAGTAAAAAAGATGACCTTTCTGTGTGCTAATTTACTTCAGCAACCAAGATAATCTACAGTTCATAGGTTCATAGGTTGGTACTAGGCTATCAGCCCTAGGGCCTATACAAGCCTAGCCATAACAATTCCCTGGCTATTTCTTCCCACACTATTTACTTCCCTAGATCCCTGTCTAGCAGGGCGACTGACATGATCCCTGGGGTGAATTTCCTTTCTCCCATCCAATCGTCAAGGTTCCTTTTGAAGAGGGCCAAAGAGGCACTCTGCTTGACATGTATGGGCAATCTATTCCAGTGTCTGGGGAGTCTCTGGGTTAGGAACCTATCCCTCCAGCATGTTTTGTTGATTGTGATGACAAGGTTTAGATCCCTGGAGCATGTGGCTCTGAGGGATTGCGATTTCTTTAAGTGTAGCATATCCAACAGCTCTGTGTTTGACATAGCCTTGTATGTTAAGCAAAGATCGCCTCTGAGTAGACGATATGCGACAGAGTATAGCTGGAGTTTTTTATGGCGATCAGCGTAGGGCATCTGCTTTAGGCCTGTGATTCTTTTAGTGAGGCATTTCTGTGGCCTTTCCAGTTGTTGCAGATGTCTTGAGAGGTACATACCAAACGGGGCATTGTATTCTATAATGGGTCTAATGAGGGATGAGTACAGTGGGACAATGACCTCCTTTTTTCTGGATGAAAAGCCCTTAGTGATGAGGTGTGCAACATAAAAGGATTTCCTGACTGTTGTGGCAATGTGGTTATCAAAGGTGAGACTGCTGTCCACCTGTGTCCCTATGTCTCTTATCAAACTTTCGGAGTTTAGTGTACTGCCACCTATATGGTAATTCACGGATACATGTTTTTTCCCAAAGGGGATAACTATACATTTCTTGGCATTGAGCTTGAGCCCATGGCTCTGGCACCAAGCATCTGTTTCTGTAAGGCCCTTTTGTAGAGTATCCACATAATTTGGGGATTCAATAATGGCTCCCAGTTTGCAGTCATCTGCAAACTTTGTTATCCAGAGTCCCTTAGTGTTGGCTTGTACTTCAGAGAAATAGATGCCAAACAAGAGCGGTCCCAGGACTGAACCCTGAGGTACTCCACTTGTCACTTGTCTGGAGCTGGATTTGGAGTCTGCTACTTTTACAGTGTGGGTTCTATCAGTAAGCCAGTTAGCAATCCATTGGGTGACATAGGGATTAATGCCCAGCTTAGTAAGTTTATCTAAGATTCCAGAGTGGGGGATGGTGTCAAAGGCCTTGGCAAGGTCTAGATAGGCTGTGTGGACCACCTTACCCTTGTCCATGGCTCTGGAGACTGATTCGAAGAAGTCAATCAAATTCAGGAGACAAGATCATCCCTTCACAAACCCAAACTGGGTGGGGTCCAGTGTTTGAAGGTTGCCAATGTCTTTGTTTATAAATTCCATGATAATAAGCTCCATGGCCTTGCAGATAAGGCTTGTCAAACGGATGGGGCGGTAGTTTCCGGGATCCAAGGTGGATCCCCCCTTGTGGAGTGGGATAACTGTAGCTGTGCGCCACTCAGTGGGCACGAAACCTGAGGTGAGGCTATGATTAAACATGACACTTAGGTGAGGTGCCAGTTCATATTGTAGTTCATGTAGTACACAGCCACAGCCCGGGATGTCATCTGGTCCCATGGATGCTGTATTCTTAGCTTTGGAGAGTGCGTTTTTTACCTGTGTGGCCGTTATTACCGGAATTTGGCAATCTTCCTGTATTGAGATGGGCCATTTAGGGGGTGAGAGGGGGGGTGAAGTTGGCACTGAATCGATCTGCCAGGATATTGGCAATATCCTTGGGATCAGTATATTTAACACCATTCTGTTTTAGCTCAGAGCAGATCTGAGCATTGCCATTTAGATTCTTGACATAGTTATAGAATGCCTTGTTGTCTTTGGAATCTTTGGCAATTTTATTTTCTTAACTAGCTTTGGAGGATTTTATGAGGGATCTCAGTTTCTTACTGAGGCTGGTAAGGAAGTTTTTTGCATCCTGGGATTTTCCTCTTTTCTGCAACAGTTTCTTCCTTTTGTTGTAAAGTTTGTTTATGGCAGGGGACCACCAGATTGGCTTCTTTTTTTTGGATGAGAGCATCTTGGTTCTATTTGGAATGGCACGACTTATGCATGAGTGGATGTGCTCGTACAGTGCCTTAGTGTAGGATTCAGCAGTTGAACTTTCAGCTCCCCTCTGCATGGGTGTCATGAAGTTTGTCACTTCTGAGTTGAGTAGCATGAAGTTGGCTTTGGAGAAGTTTTTTATGGAGGTTTCCTTACTGGGGGGTGGAGGTGGTATGTGGATGTTAAGGGTGATTAGCTTATGGTCAGACGTGACTAACGAGGGGGTGACCATTGGTGTGGAGCATCGATTTCCCATGTTGGTAATGACCAGGTCTAGGATATTGGAGCCCCTGGTGGGACTATGGATTAGTTGATCCAGGGCGTTGGAATTTATGAATTCCAAGAACTGTTGGGCAAAGGTATTGGTACATGTGTAGCTTTCCCAGTTAATGGCAGGGTAGTTAAAATCACCCAGTATTAGGGTGTTTGGTTCTATCTTAATATTTTCCAGTATGTGTAGAAAGGTGTAGTGAGAATCTTGGGGTATGGTGGGGGATCTGTAGCAAGCTACAATTTGGATTGCAGTCTTACCTAGTGTTAGTTGCACCTGGAGAATTTCAGACGCATTGTGTTGGGCAACTAGCCTGGTGGTGTGAATATCCTTGGTGAATATTGACACTCCTCCACCTTTAGTGTTTTGGCCCTGCTTTGGTGGCCGAAAAGTGTGGTAAGAGTTGTAGCCTGGTATTGCAGGGGTGCTCTCTGGAGCCTTGAACCAGGTCTCAGTTACTGCACAGATATCGATGTTCTCCATTTTTAGGAGTGCCTCGAGAGAGAGAGTGCATTTTGAGGTTTAGACTTCTAGCATTGAGTAGCATTACCTTCAGATTTTGCATGTTTGTACCTGTTACGGTGGTGGTTTTGTCCTTTGAACTTTGCCTAAAAAAGGTACTATAGAGGTGGCAAGAGCCTTAGCCAGTAACCTGAATTCCAGAGGCGACAGGTGCAGACCATCTCTGGCAAAGCATCGTGGTCTGTCAATCATGTCGTCCCAGGCAGACAGATACTGGATCCCAACATTATGTGAGGCAGGGCATTGAAACACTTTGTTGGATTTTGCCCCTTTATCCATCTTCGGTCTCGACAGCTCAATTACTGAATAGATTCCAGTGGATTCTGGAGGTGGCACTGGATGTTATTGCCTCTCATAGGTCCTGCAGGTTGCAGGTTAGAATCTAGGTAGCATGCTTTGATGAAGCTGAAATAGAGTTGCGGTAAACTCTAGAGAAGAAACTAACACATGGTGTTTTTCATATTCTAAGACATAAGGATTATTAACTTTGAACTGCAGTCTCCAGTAATACAGGAGGTACTGAAATAAATGTAAAGCAATAACAGTATGTACATCAGTCATTGTGAAACTGAATAATGAAAACAGCATAAGCAAATGTGAATATGTGCGAGACTAAGAGAGACAGAGACAGACAGACAGACAGAGAGGTACAGATATAGCGATACCTTCACTGGTATCAAACTGGACTGCATGCGCAGCATTCATGTGAGACTGAATAATGTAAACAGTATAATGTGAATGTGTGTGAGGCTGAGAGAGAGACAGACACAGAGAGACAGACAGACAGAGAGGTATAGATATAGACATACATTCACTGGTATCAAACTGGACTGTGGGTACAATAGTCATGTGAGACTGAATAATGTAAACAGTATAAGAAAATTAGAATTTGGGTTATATAGAAAGACAGACAGAGAGAGAGAGAGAAACAGACAAAAGGAGAGGTAGAGGTACGAAGATACCTTCAGTGGTATCAAACTGGACTACATACAAATAAGCCCTATGCCATGTCATCATTTATCAGAAAATTTAATAAGGTGGTATTAATATTAACATTTATATATTGCTCTCCACTTATTCATGATTATTTCTTACATGAATATTATTATACTTACTTTATTTATCATACATTTTAGAGCAGTTCAGTCACTCTCTTATATCCAGCATTAAAGAAATAATCCATTGTTTTCCATTTCCAAGTAACTCCATCCTGTAACATAACACAACTCAGCATTCTTCATTAAGAAGACTTTAGCCTTAGCAAGCCCATTTCCTAAAATTATCCTGACTGTAATGTATGCTGTTAGCAAACTCTGAATATGAACACAATGATGCATACCAAGTCACTGCTGTACTTGAACTATGTTCATCCTCATTCTAATGTTCTTTACAAGTGCCCAATTCCCTAGGCACTTTAGGAGCAGTTCCGCAGCATGTTAGTCATAAGGAGCCTGATTCGCAGTGCAAAGTAACTCAGCAGAGGTGTATTCGTCATGATGCTGCACGGACATCCAGAATGTACTGTCGTGGTCTTTGTCTGGTATTCTGTCAGTAATGAGGGTAGCCCACCATGTGTTCTATGTCGACTGAAGGAAGGATGTCAGTGTTAATGCTATCATTTGTTCTTTCTTTATATGACTGTAATACTTTTGGTCAGTAGTTCACACCATATCTGAATGATAGGAAGTATTTGCATTTAAAACATGTATCAACAATTGCCTTCCTTAGGCTGTTTCTGCCTTTACCAGAAATAGTTGTGCTCAAAACTTTCTACCACATATGTTCAGGGCTGTGGTACTGCCACAGGTAAATCCTCTGTGGCTGCTACAACATAATGCACGGCAAGGTATATGAAAGTGGTTTCCTCACTGATACATACAGTATGGTATCAATGTTGTGCAACTGCTAAAGTCTGGCACATTGTGTCCTTTTTTATAAAAAAGTTCTTCACAATAAAAATGATTTTGTTTCATCACAGAAACAGGGTAACACCACACTTTCTGCATTCATAGCTTCCCATTCAAAATTTATTAGTATGTGTGGTTGTGACTGGGTCACATAATTCCATAGCAGCTACTACAAGGCCATAACAAAATGCTTGGAGAAATTAAACAAAGGGTATAGCGTTTTATACATACAACCATTGCATCATAAACACAAACACCAGTGGATTCTCTTAGTTTTTTTTTCTCCACCAAGAAGTGCATGGAATGTGCCCAACCAGGGGTCAGGGGTTAACGGCATTGTTGGACACATCTCATCAGTCATTTAGTTACAGTCCCTCAGGATATAAAGCTTGTCTGGTATTACATTTATTTCCTTTATTGTTTATTGGAGGTCTTGTTCTCTTCTCTTTGGTTGTATAGCTTGGAATAAGGCCTTTCATTGTGGTTGGCATACAGTTTCCTCTATTTGTAGGCAAGCTGAGTGTTTCTTAAAATCTACAGCAGACATACACATTATGTTGCAGCTTCTTAATCCTTAGTATGGTTAAACCTTCGGGCACAGCACCACGACCTAGAAGGTAGTCAGTCGAGGTGAACTTAATGTTTGGTGCTTGTCTGGTGCTTGACTACATGCCACTTGCAACTGCTAATGCTATTTAACATTGCGTCAGTACATTTTTTTTCCTGTTAGTACAAAAAAGACAGATATACAGCTAATCCTTTCCTCACCTTTTCAGAATATTTTTATATAATGGAGCAATCTACCATACTCATGTTTATTGCATACCAGAATAAGAGTAATTTTCTTCTAATTCCATGCTGGTGTCATGGACGACCGTCTAGCAGCATAATAATTTATTTTACCTCCCTGCAATGATCTGAATTGCAGATGATGGAAACACTGCTGGAGCATTTAATAAAACAGTAATATGATAATCTTGGTGATGGAAATATTTTACTAATCCCCACTTGTATTGTGTTTGTCTAAGAAATGTAATATTTGCTGAAGATGTCTTGAGTTTGCATGGAGTAAGCACAATGTAACAAGAGTAGGAAGGTAACACCGGAGCTAGTATTTGCTTGCTTAGCACAACTGACAAACAGCACCATTTTTAGGAATAGATCAAACTTTAAATTATTCCTACTGTCTGTGAATGTTGGTCACCAAATGCTCAACTTTTTTTGCCACAATATTTCAGCGATTATGTTTTCTACCTCAAAAATACAAGTTAGAAGTTTTGTCCATAACCACTATTACTTATTGTCTCTGTCCTGAGACCACATCTTAGCCCTGAATCCATCTGAGCTTTTGCTGTACTCCAGTTTCCTTCTAAAACCAAAATCAAGGTAGTTACCACTCCAGTGGTATAGAGGTATAAAGCCATGACTATGGCCCAGCCGAATGGGGGTTTAAATAGCAGCTCAGGAAACTGATGGAGTGGGGAAGGGGATTGGCGCACTCATCCATTCCAGGGATGGACAGATATGTGGACTGCACTTCCTGCAGCATTCCCTGGTAGAAGCTGGGGACATTGCTGATTAAGGTGAACAGACAAAATAGCCTCACATTCTCCCTTATTAACTCCTGATTTTCTGTGGTAATTATATTGCAAAGAAATAGTCACTATAAAGAACATGCTGCAAAACTCAAAAAATGAGCATTTTATCTCTGGCAAAAGTGCAAGCCTAACAGACAACATAGGTATTAGCAAAAGGACTACTAAATGGAACATTGAAATGTCTAGGAAACTAAATTGATTCTGATTTTTTTATTTCTTTCTTTGTGAGGTTTGTTCACATCTCAGTTGGTATGATGACAACCATGTACTTCAAACTATGTGTCTGTTACCAGACTTGATTTTCGTGCCGACATAGTCAAATATGTAAAGTCTGATGCTTGCCAGTTCAGCCAGAAGTTCTTAATGTCTAACCAGAAGAAAAAGCTCAGATTCCAGCACAGTAATGTGAATCTGAAATACTGTATATCCACTGCAATGGACTATTAAGATTTTAAGTACGTAGGGGACAACAGCACGGCCATGCAATTACATATAGTACAATAGCATGCCCATGAGATTAAGTAGGACACTGCACTATGCTCATGCTATTAATAAGGGGACAACAGCATGCCCTGCAGTCCAATCTTGGGAAGGAGTGAGGTAAATGTTAATAACCTACAAAAACACTGTATGGCATTCAAAATAAAACTAATAAAATGTAGATGCTGAATGCTAAAACCCATGAAAATAAATAGTGCATCCCAGGCCCTCTTTTTTTGGATCATACCAAGCAGTTGCATTACTGCATAGTTGGTAACACTTAACGTCATTACAAAACATAGATGCTAAATGCTGGAACCCATGAAAATAAATTGTGTGGATGTCAGTGAATCATACAAAAGACAAAAACCTTAATTCGTTGTCACTTGATTACTTTTGACAATTCCTGGGGAATTTCTTTAAATAGCATCAATGTGTTTTCTATATGAGTTCTATTATATGGATGTTTTTATTCATAGTGTTTAAACAATATATAAAAGTTTTTTTTCCATGTTCCTATGTGGCATATGGTAATATGCTTATTTTATGGATTTCAGACAATGTAAACATTGATTATGTGAACTATTGCTTTGGCTTTAAATTTACCAGCATTTTGCATTTTAAATGAATTTACTTTTTGATGGATGCTATTTTATTAGTGGGACTATAAATTGATGAGGAAGTATGTTATGTATTTGTTCTGATGAATTCCCTTTGTATAGGGATGAAAGCACTCAACAATGAATTAAAGATTTTGCCTTTTGTATGATTTACTGACATCCACACTATTTATTTTCATGGGTTCCAGCATTTAGCTTCTATGTTTTGTAATTATGTAAGTGTTGCCAGCTATGCAGTAATGCAACTGCTTGGTATGATCCAAAAAAGAGGGCCTGGGATTCACTTTGTGTCACAAGTGACATGGATTCTGGTGGCTTACCTAGAAAAGATGTGCCATTCAAAGCAAAGCTCATATTGGCCAGATGGTGATTTATCCATCTCATGGGCAGAGATCAGAATCTGCTCCTGCTGCATCACCCATTCCTAGTTAGAGACCTAGTACAGCAGCAGTGCACAAGAGACTTAAGCAGATGTACTGCAAACAAGAGTGGAATAGTATAGGACATATACAGAAATACAATCACTCAGGCAGATGCACATGCTTGCATGTGCACATGCATGTGCGTGTGTGTGTGCGCACACACACACACACACACATCTGCCATGACTATATGTTAAAACAATTATATTTTTCATTAGAAAGAATGAACAGTAACAAAAAAAAACAAAAAACAAATAACTGCTATCATACAATGCAGAGTTTACAGAGGTCATTTAAAGAAACCATAGCTTTTTCAGCTCGAGATGAAACACTATGAAACAGTGTAACCAGTAAGGTAATGACAAGAGCATAGAAAAAGCATCCTTGAGAAGAAAAGGCTAGCAGCTTCTAGAATTGCAGTCGTAAAGTGAAGGTTAAGCCATTACTAGAAAAAAAAAACAGAACTTATTTCAGTCATTGTCAGTGGCTTCTGCCTACAAGTTGAGATTGTAGAGGTTTGTGAGTTTCCTACTTTGAACATTGTGAAAAGCAGGGAAAGGTGTTCTAGTTTCATATTTTCAGAGGTAGTACTATACGTGTTGTCAGGAAAACCACTGAGGAGCTTATCCTCAGGTTTCCAGTTGCTCCAGAGCACTATCTGCTTAAGTAACTCAGAGGCCCATGGTAGGCAAAGTGAGCCTGTGAAATCAAACCCTGGGTCACAGAAAGTAGCATCTTAGCAGCTTATGCAAATAATACTCCATCATACTAAATACCAGGATTTCAAATGCCTTATTTTGAAGTAAGGAAAGGCTAGCTATGAGTGGCAAGGCAAATTCTAATGATATTTACGGTGCGTGTTTGATCATGTACTACAGTAATTATTCCTTCTTTAAAGAGCATTTCAACAATATAATGAAAACTTGGAACAAGTCATTATGCGGCTCAGTAGTATAAAAACTTGAAACTGCAGCAGTAAGATGATGCACTAAGATTTGTGAAAGGTTTCAGTGCATATAATGAGGCAAGATGGATAATGTTGTAGTTTGTTGTGCTACAATTTACATAATACACAGGAATGAACCACTAGGAAGATATGACAGATATTACTCTTCTAGAGCAGAACAGTATAAAACATCATAAGTTACTACTTGTCAACATGTTTTGTTTAACAGGGTATGTTGTAGTTTCTATGTTGGGTGCAGGAATAGTAAAGTCTTTGTAGTTTGAAAAGATGAACATTCGATACATCATTCAGTTTTACTAGTGAACAAAAAGGAACTAAAAAAATATATATATATATATATATATATATATATATATATATGTATGTATATAAAAAAAAACAAAGCAAATCAATGTTAATCCTGCTGATTTTTGACAAGATTTTCTATGAATGTTACCAGAGGCTTAGCCAAAATAATGTACTTGCAGAAAATGATGCATTTACTTAATGTGTTCAAGCACTTAATGCATGCTGGGCAGCATGAAAAGTATTTGCTTTTATTAAGAATTGCCTAACAGTTTCAGATCCGCAGGATTAGAACTTATTTGCTTTGGTCATAGTTTACTGTTTTATGCTGTCAGTTGTATGTGAGTGCATTTCCTGGCTTATATGAAGTACTTGATCTTATTTGGAACTCTCTGCAATTATTTAAACTGTTATTTTTGTGTGGCAGTGAGTCAGAGAATGGGAAAATGATTATCATATTAAAAATGAAAAGACACTTACACAGGGATTCATGAACAAGCCTAGTATGAATAGCTTGTGCTAAAAATGCTCTGCACCCATGGCACATTATTTTACAGTTTAGATACATTTTATCCACAATGAGGAAAGACCTCATTATCAGTTAATTTGCATGTCTTTCAATCACAGCTAACTACCATGACATTCAGATCATTCCTCATTTATACATCACAGTGGTTAACTGCTCACATGCTTCGTGTAAGCATAGGCATCCCCACCTCAGTCACTCTTCCACACAAATAAGTACATAAGCACACATGTGAACACGCACACACACACACACACACACACACACACACACACACACACACACACACACACACACACACACACACACACACACACAGACCCAACACCTTTACCTTTACCTGAGTTGTCTGCCCTGCCATGTTGCAAATCAATCCCCTGGTGTCTTGTGGTTCTCCCACCCCGATCCCTCTATTTTAGGTGCTGTTATGGCACAAGAAAAGTATGTCTGATGGCTAGTTGTCCCCCCACCCCAATCCCTGTACTGCTCTAGGTGCCATCATGGCACCAACGCAGTATTCCTGATGGCTAGTGGTTCCCTCTACCCTTGACCTCAAAGTACTTTGTGTTTTAAGATGAATACAGCCTTTTGGCAATCTTCGCTACCAGACATGCTGATCTGCACACCTGAAGGATTTCATGAATCACTGGGCTCATACATGCCTTGCAGGAGGTGGTTCCAGGAGAGAGAGAGAGAGAGAGAGAGAGAGAGAGAGAAAGAGACAGAGAGAGAGCACATAGGTAATTAACACAAGCTTCTCCCCAGACTTTCACATTAGCATACAGCATGGGTGCAGAACCAGCCCTATGTGAATGCTTGAACAGTGTGCTGCATTGTGTTAGGTAGGCTGTCTCTAAATTCAAAAAGATTACTGTTACATGTACACAAATTATACATGTCATGGTAGCCTTTATGAATCCCCCTCACAAAATCTCTATGTGTATGACAAGGAAAGCCTGGGAGACTGATACTATAAAATGCACTTTTCAATTTAAAGTCACTATTTACTTCACACCTAAGTAAGGTAGAGTATATTATGGTTTATATTTTTCTTGCACAGTTTCATAAGCTTTTCATTCTGGTCTATACATAAATTTTAATATATTGTGTGTTTGTTCTTGGGATGGATATCAACAATTTTAGCCAGTTTTAGTTCTGTGTATGCAATTGTACAGCATATTTATAAGTAGTGCAGAGTTTATTTCTCAGATATTTAGTAATGATCTGAAAATGTTTAAAAAATGACTACACATAGTGAAGTGTATTACTTGAATAAAATAGTTCAAAGTTTTAACTATACAGACTAAACCAGCATCAGCTGATGTTTATTGAATCAGATATTGACTATGTAAAGTAGACAGTTCCATGTCTAGGTAAAATAAAAGCAAACTAGGTAGTACTTTAGATATAGCAATTTCTTTATAATGGCTGTTCATGTCCCACACAAGTAGATGAACTGGGAAGGATGGGAAGAAGACTTCAAATGCTGACCAAAAATCTAATCAAAAAATTATCAGAGTGTACAAAACATTGCATGATGACTATAAGAATCAATTAGAGGAGGTTAGAAAGGATTGGAAGGAGAGATTACATAAGTAATTCACAAAGAAACAAAGGGGGGTATATGTATGTCTCCCAAATATGCAATAAAGTCTAGAAGATTTAAGATATTTGCTTGGAAGAGTTTACATAGGCATTTTTATACCCCGAGTAGACTTCAAAGAGTTTTTCCTCAGGTAGATAGCAAATGATGGAGGTGTAAGTGGGAAGAAAGAAGTAATTGGGAACATATTTTCTGGGAGTATAATGAGTTGGTAGACTTTAAAAATTCCCTGCAGACTACTCTATCAGAAATACTGAGTGAGCAAATTATTATAACTAAGGAAATCATTTTTTTCAACTATGATGCAGAATCTGAATTGCCTAGACATAGTAAAGCCTTGCTGAGTTTAATTACAGTGGCTGCCAAGAAAGCAATTACTAGAATATGGAAAAATGAAGTCTAAACCAATTGTACTAGAACCAGTGAATATAGTAACAGAGATAAAACAACTGGAGATGGGAGTCTTTGGAAAGGGGTACTAGCAAATTACATAGAAATAATGAGAATTGTGGAAACAATACATTCAGAATAACATTTTGGTGGAGGAATGAGGTTTAAAAGAAGACAGGATTTCAATGAGCTATGTAATATTTAACTGACAATGACTGTATAGATTATAAATGATGTATAATGTTTGCAACTAAAACTATGTCAATATGGTTTGTTTTCATCTTAATAAATGTATGATTGCCTATGTCATAAGCCATAATTTAATAAAATCTTATCAAAAAGTAGACCCACTATCATGGTGCAGAGAATGATGCCCTGACTACAACAAAAATAATCCAGGTTTGATTAATAATACTAGTTCTGGATAATATGGACCAAGAAGTAAGCAGTTATTGCTGACTCAGCCATCCTAGGGCAAGGGAGGAAGTGCTTTCTCAGTGCTTGGGTGGCATCTGTCACTGAGTATTGCTCCCATGGAAAATGAGCCCGTTGAATGCATGGTGTCCAGTGATACACAACACCAATTGTGGAAATTAACATGTGGATCTTTGCATACTTCTTATGGAAGGTAGCGCATACAGGAACTCCAAAGAACTGTCACTGTAGTTAGGAGTTCCAGAGCATGAGAGGGAATCCATTGGGTCCAGAAAATGGGCACACTGTCTATCTCTTGATTTTCAACTTTCTAAGAAATGAATAGACTCCAGCCACTGTGAATAAATGGGTCATAAATCTTTACTCTTGCCTGGAAGGTGCCTGCCCTAACAGGGGAATGAATGAATCAGTGGGGCAAAGGAAGGCTAACCATTTGGCAAGACCCTGGGGATAGTGATATAGACCCATTATGGTAGAATTCTTCCCCTAGTTTCAGCCATACTTTTATTTCCACCGGAAAAAACACAATAGATAAAAGATTTCACTGGTTTGATGTACACAGCTTTATAGGCTGTAAGTTATTTAATTTCAGACCTCTTAAAAATACATCTAAGCAATATTCCCAAAAATGTAATAGCAATGGATGGCATTAGTTATCTTATTAAGTTCACTGTAGAACATGATGACAACCTGACAGTGTTTAATGATATATTAGCCCAAGACATGACTGCTACTTTAGTAATTGTTAAATGCTCATCATCAACAATGTTATCTATTTAGGAAAATGTTGCTATCCACCATTTTGCTTAGATGTCATCATTTTTTATCAGAAGATTTAAACCACTTTCATTTGTGGGAGAAAATGGACACAAAATTTTTTTTTTGCTAGTTACAGTCACGATTTTAGTTATGCGGGCGATCAAGTTCGCTCATCCATTTTCTGAAACATGGTTTGATTAAAATAAATGTAGATAACTATCAGGGTAGTCATAACTCTGCAATCAATGGAGAAGGCTGTCTGTTTCATTAAAAACGCCATTCAATCATGACTAAGATGCCTTCCATTGTTCCCAACTAATGTAATACATTCTAGGTCAGAAGCATCTGTTTTGTATATGGGGAAATATAAAATAGCACTCTAGGGTAACATTTGAGGTTGCTTCTTCCACATTCTTTTCCATTAATCTACATTCATTCTTTTCTTAGTAAAAGAAATAGGAAATGACCACAGTATTTGATTTAGAATAGAATAACAACTCAATATAATATTGTTCCAGTTGTTAAGTCATTACAGTAAAGCTTTCTAATATGTAACGTCATTTATGGCTGATACAAATGAAGTCAACCACTTTGTACAATGCCTTCATCTAAGTTAGTTAGGGCATTTTCTAAATTTTTGATGATTAAATCAAATATAACTAAGCAACCAGATAAAATGCATTTGTTTGCCTCAAAAACGTTTGGTTATTTTAGCTCCAGTCTTATTACAGTTTTTTTTTTCATGCAAGCATTAGTAGATCAATATATGCCTTTCGGTGTGGAAGTCTGCATGAATGGTGCATGCTATTGTCACCCTTGAATGTTACCTTTCATACCAGAGGAAAAAATTGGAACAGTTCTAACCTCTCCTCTCTTTTTCTGTTACTGTACAGACTCCACAGGTTATTGATTTATTTCTTTGTAGTTTTCTTAAAGCCAAATGCTGTCAAAGTACAGTGATTGTCTTCTATAAAAAGCAGAGCTAGTAAGAGAGATGGCTAGAAAGATGCTTGGTGTGACATCTGGGAAGAGGAAGGAGGACAAGGAGACCTGGTGGTGGAATGAAGAAGTACAGGACAGTATACAGAGAAAGAGGTTGGCGAAGAAGAAGTGGGATTGTCAGAGAGATGAAGAAAGTAGACAAGAGTATAAAAAGATGAGGTGCATGGCAAAGAGAGAGGTGGCAAAGGCTAAGGATAAGGCGTATGAAGAGTTGTATAAAAGGTTGGACACTAAGGAGGGAGAAAAGGCCCTCTACTGATTGGCTAGACAGAGGGATCAAGTAGTAAAGATGTGCAGCAGGTAACGGTGATAAAGGATAATGAGGGAAATGTACTCACAAGCAAGGAGAGTGTGTTGAGCAGATGGAAAGAGTACTTTAAGGGGCTTATGAATAAAGAGAATGAGAGGGAGAGAAGGTTGGATGATGTGCGGACAGTGAATCATGAAGTGCAGTGGATTAGCAAGGAGTAAGTAAGGATAGCTATGAAGAGGATGAAGAACGGAAAGGCTGTTGGTCCAGATGACATACCTGTGGAAGCATGAAGGTGTTTAGGTGAAATGGCAGTGGAGTTTTTAACTAGATTGTTTAATGAAATCTTGGAAAGTGGGAGGATGCCTGAGGAATGGAGAAAAAGTGTTTTGGTACCGATTTTTAAGAATAAGGGTGATGTGCTGAGCTGTAATAACTACAGAGGGATTAAATTGATCAGTCACAGCATGAAGTTATGGGAAAGAGTAGTGGAAGCTAGGTTAAGAAGGGAAGTGATGATTAGTGATCAGCAGTATGATTTCATGCCAGGAAAGAGCACTACAGATGTGATGTTTGCTCTGAGAGTGTTGATGGAGAACTATATAGAAGGTCAGAAGAAGTTGCATTGTGTCTTTGTGGACTTAGAGAAAGCATATGACAGGGTGCCTAGGGAAGAGTTGTGGTATTGTATGAGGAAGTTGGCAGTGTCAGAGAAATATGTAAGAGTGGTACAGGATATGTACAAGGGTAGTGTGACAGCAGTGAGGTCTGCAGTGGGAGTGACAGATGTGTTTAAGGTGGAGGTGGGATTACATCAAGGATCAGCTCTGAGCCCTTTCTTATTTGCAATGGTGATGGACAAGTTGACAGCAAGATCAGACAGGAGTTCCCGTGGACTATGATGTTTGCAGATGACATTGTGATCTGTAGTGAGAGTAGGGAACAGGTGGAGGAGACCCTGGAGAGGTGGAGATATGATCTAGAGAAAAGAGGAATGAAGGTCAGCAGGACTAAGACAGAATATATATGTGTGTGAATGAGCGGGAGGATAGAGAAATGGTGAGGATGCAGGGAATAGAGATGGCAAAGCTGGATGAGTTTAAATACTTGGGATCAACAGTTCAGAGTAATGATGAGTGTGGAAGAGAGGTGAAGAAGAGAGTACAGGCAGGATGGAATGGGTGGTGAAGAGTGTCAGGAGTGATTTGTGATAGACGAGTACCAGTAAGAGTGAAAGGGAAGGTCTGCAAGAGGGTAGTGAGACCAGCTATGTTATATGGGTTGGACACCGTGGCATTGACAAAAAGGCAGGAGTCAGAGCTGGATGTGGCAGAGTTAAACATGTTACAATTTGCACTGGGTGTGACGAGGGTGGACAGGATTAGGAATAAGTGTATTAGATGGTCAGCTCAGGTTGGAAGGTTTGGAGACAAAGCCAGAGAGGAAAGATTACATTGGTTTGGACATGTGCTGAGGAGGGATGCAGAGTATATTGGGGAAAAGATGCTAAGGATGAAACTGCCAGGTAAGAGAAAAAGAGGAGGGCCTAAGATAAGGTTTATGGATGTGGTGAGAGAGGACATGCAGGTGGTTGGTGTGACAGAGCAAGATGGAGAGGACAGGAAGAAATGGAAACAGATGATCCGCTGTGGCGATCCCTAACAGGAGCAGCCGAAAGAAGAAGAAGAAGATTAATTTCAGAAACAGGCAGTACCACATCAATACCCTATTGACTGACTTGCTGTAGCTGTGCATTTATAACAATGTAGTTTCAACATAAAATATGGGATCTCACTTCCAGCTAATGATCAAATGTCTTCTGTTTTTAGTTTTTTTTTTTTTTTTTTTTTTTTTTTTTTTTTTTACCAATACAAGCTCCAGAATCTCTCTTTCTCTCTCTCTTTCTCTGTTTCTCTCTCATTGGCTCTATAATCAAGTTAATAAAAAGTAGAAACTGGAGCCATCAAACAGTCATATTAGAGCAGTGAAGTCGAAAGACTTTTTAATGTTGTAGTTGGAGCACTCTGTCAAAAGCAGTGTGCTTGAGAGGTATGCCTGTGGTGGGGGATTGCCTGGTGTTACTCCTGATGGCATTGTAGGGTCACTCATGGAGGAGAATGTTATAGTTTAGGAGGTGATGAAGGAATTCTTGGACTGATGGCTTGATGCTTGCAATAGCCACCTGGTGGATGTCCTTCTATACCTAGAAGAGATGCACTGTTGCCTGCCACTGCTTTGTCCACTTTCTGAGGCAGGGCCCAGTGGACAGGGCAGCTACTGTAGTGAATGATCTCTTACTGAGTCTAATGTCAGCAGCACAACAAAGAGCTGCATACTCATTCTAGTCCCATCATGGTGTTCTCCTTGCTTTGTGCCACCTTCTACTGTATTTATTGGCAAATTTTACCCGTTATCATTTTTCATCCATCTGCTGGTATGTCAGTATATCCGTAGTCAACTCCCTCATTTGTGTCATCACCTCCCTTGTTGATTTTTGTTTATGTTTTATGCATGTTGATGTGCCACTGCTTCAAGACCTCTAATCTCCTTTCATTCCCTGTCTAAGATTTACATCCTTTTCCATCTATCTTTCTTTAATAAATAAAATAAAAAACAACATGCATAGCCACAAATACCAAAAGAAGGGTGCATATATCCTACCTCCTTCTCTTTCCAGCACTTACCTTCCCTGCATCCTTCCATTTGTTCTTCTGGTTGATTTTCCCCCTTCTGACTTTTCTAAACTCCCATTTCCTCCCTTTTGTTGCTGGGAGCTCCTTATTGCAGTTTACTGCTATTCCATGTAGAGTTGTTAAGCTGAGCTTGTGCATATGCAAACTTGCATGCATGCAACATGTTTGTTACTGCTGATCAAGAATTATCTGGCCACAGTAAAGAAAATATTTTTTTCCCCACAAGTTCTGTCATTTCCTTGGGTAGTTTTCATTATTTCTTAATGCTTGGAACATGAAATTCATTCTTGTTAACTGATAATTACCTTCAGGATGCATTGCATCTCTCGGTATCTCCACAATAGCCCTTTCCTGTTCAAGTAAGGCATGTTTCTGAATCCCAGGATTTAAGTGAATACTCTGCAACTCATCTTGGTGCCAATTACTAGCAAATGATTTCATTAAAATTAAAGTTTTATTATTGATATGCAGCATATCAGTAATAAAACATGAAAGACATTAATATAGTCAATACCAACTACATTACAATTGTTTTATTTATTACCCTCCAACAAGCCAATGCATATTTAAAAAGAAATTAACAAAATCTATCATTTAAAAGCTGTCCTGAATTGAATACAAATGACATCCTTACTTTATGTCATGTTGATGCTGTCATCACCATTTGCCACATGTGATCTTCTGACGTTAGGCATGTGCTGTTCTTTTCTGCTGGATCCTCCACCAGTAAAAGCTTAAAACCATAAGAAATGATATCTGTCATAGAACCAAAATAAATGGCTAACCTCCCATGGAAGGTACACCTATAAATGACACAGTCTGTGAGTGCTGTATGAACACCTGCATAAGCCTTTGTGCAGAGTGTTATATCTGAAGATGAGTGGTACCTCATGGCTAGATATGTTGAAGTCTCTTGATGAACCTCACCTATTCAACCTGGTGGACTTCTTTGGGAAGGTCACCAAAGCAATGGATGAAGGCAAAATTGTTCACACTGCCTACCTTGACCTGGCCAAGGCATATGAGACAATACCCTACTCGGGCATTGTTGACAAACCCGAGAGGTTTAGGTAAAAACCCATATGTCACCCGGTGGATAGCCAAATGGCACACAGACAGGATCCAGGGAGTTAGAATTGGGGACTCCATCTTTACAAAGAGGCCAGTCACGAGTGGAGTCCCTCAGGGATCAGTCATTGGGCCGCTTCTTTTTGGAATTTACATATCAGAAGTCAAGGCCAATGTCAGTGGTCTCTGGCTGACTAAATTTGCAGATGATTGCAAATTAAGAGCTGTCATTGAATCTAACACTAACACAAATGTGCTCCAGGATGGGCTAACACAGACAAACAACTGGTGTCAGAGTCATGGACTAAAAATAAATGCCAAGAAATACATAATAGTATCCTTTGGGAAGTCATCCATCCCTGGTAACTATCATATTGACAACACACCCCTTAGAGTTGCCCCAGTAGTCAAGGACTTAGGGACACACGTAGATAGTAATCTAGCCTATGAGGAAATCATTCTATGTTGTGCAACGTATAAACAAAAGTATAGCATCTAAGTCCAAGGAAGTCATTGTTCCACTGTATTCGGCATTCATCAGACCTATCATTGAATACAAGGCTCTCTTTGGTATGTACCTTATCAGGCATATCCCAACAACTGGAATGTCCACAGAGGTTCCTCATTAAAAGAATATAGGAAGTAAGTAATATGTCCTATGCAGACTACAGGCTTTTGAGGGGAGAGCTATGCCTGGTATGCAAGGCATTGTCAGACCCCATTCTGATGGACCTCCTGCATACCCATAAAACAAACAGTACCAGAATTACCCATTCTAAAGACTTAAACCTTGTCTGTGTTCTAAATAGGACCTGCTGGAGAGATATGTATGTATACCAGAGACTACCTTGTCTATGGAACAGGCTCTCCATCCATGTGAAGCAGAGTTCCTCCCTAATCCAATTCAAGTGCAACTTAGACAATTGGATGGGAAACCAGAAATTCAAACCTGGTTTGGCAGCTGTGTCTCTGATGCAAACAGGTAACCTGTAAATGGTTCATCTCCCAAGCCCCTGCTTACACTTAACAAGGATATCAGAACCTGTCAGAGATTTGGGATGCATGGCTAGGCTTAAAAGGGCCCTTGTGGCTGTTAACCTAGTAAACACCTATGAATAACTGCTGCCTCTCATGCTATGGACAGTACAAAATCACAAGATAGAAGCTAATATGAAACAAGTGCATCCTCTATAGACACTTATGTTGTCATCAACAGCACACCTCCCACATCCAGATCATCAGCAGGTCTGATCCTCACTGCCAGACATAGACACCAGGTAGTCATCCACTTGTGTGAGCTATTTCTGTGTTGGTGGACCATCTCTTCTGGTAGGCATATCCTTGGCAATATCCTGCATCTTGGTCATTGCATGCAGTATCATATAAAACACCCTACACTTAGTCTGATGTAGACTCCAATTATTGTCACTGACAACAATGATGCATTTTACCACTCCTGCTATACCTGCTTTTGAAAAAGGCTTATCTCTCTTACCTTTGGACAAGATGTACTTGTCTTTAACATACACTGGCATCTCTGCATAATGAGGTTAAACTGCTTTTACCATTACATTTCTATGAATTATGTAAATATGTAAATATATAATAACACTTCAATGTGAAGATGTAAAGTCTGAAGCAATTCCAGTATTTTTTTCAGTCATGTACATTGCATGTATATCACTTACTCAATCACTGTTTCTCATTTTCTTTCATGAATGCTGTGTCTTTCATGTATTCTACTTGGGTTATCTTCTCTGCAGAGCTCAACTATGAGCTCAAATCATGGCTGAAAAATGTTAAACAAACACTTGCCTGGTTAACAAATGAAAAACAAATTACAAACACTTCAGTCTCCTGGTTGTTGAACTTTTACAGTCATTTCCTCTCTCTTCAGCCTTTGACAGAACATATACACCTGCTGGTAATATATGATGGTTAGTGTGTGTGAGAATATTGGTATGTGAATGCCTTGCATATCTGTAAGCTGCCTCAAACCATTATGGTGCCTGCATAGGTGTCCTCTATTATACAGTAGCATTTCTCTCACTTTTCTATACAATCTGCAGCTAAGGGGCATGTTACAACCCTTTCCTGCATCAGCATATTGAAAACCTGTAATATTTTTCACACCTTCCAGTGCAGTGATGTACACTGCCATGCCCCAGTTCATGCATGGGGCCATTATGTACTCTGTTGCATGTCCTACCCTATACCAGTGTTACTTCTGGTGTGAACTGTTGGTAATGGGTGATCTCACATTACATAGATTCATAGGTTCATAGGTAAGTACTAGGCTATCTGACCAATGGCATTTATAAGCCTAGCCAGAATGTGCTGGCTTTTGCCACCCCCTTAGATTAGTTCCCTGTGCCTCTGTCCAGCAGAGCCATTAGTTCCATGTGCCACTGTCCAGCAGAGCCACTGCAGTGATCCCCAGGGTAAATTTTCTGTTTCCCATCCAGCCGTCATGGTTTCCCTTGAAGAGTGTTAGTGAGGGGCTCTGCCAGATGTATATTGGTATCCTGTTCCAAAGCATGGGGAGTCTCTGGGACAGGAAACTATCCCTCCAGCATGTCCTATTTATCGTTGTGGTGAGGTTTATATCTCTGGAGCATGTGGCTCTCTGGGATTTGTTTTTTTTAGGTGGAGCATGTCCATCAATTCTGGGTTGGACATGGCCTTGTATGTCAGGCAGAGATCACCTCTGAGTAAATGGTATGCGACCAAGTACAGCTGTAGTTTCTTGAGTCAGGCTGCATAGGTCATATGTTTGAGGCCAGTAATCATCTTGGTGAGGTACTATTATGGTCTTTCCAGTTGTTGCAGGTGTCTTGTAAGGTACATCCCAAATGGGGCATTGTGTTCTATGATGGGTCTAATGAGTGATGAGTAGAGAGGCACAGTAACCTCTTTTGTTCTAGATGCGAACCATTTTGTGATTAGGTGGGCCACATAGAAGGATTTTCTAACCACCTTGGCAATATGATTATCAAAGGAGAGATTACTGTCTACTTGAGTCATCAGATCCCTTATTACATTTTCTGTATTTAGGGGACTACCGCATATGTGGTAGTTCGTGAGTACTTTATTTTTTCCAAAGGGGATGACTATGCACTTTTTGGCATTTAGCTTGAGGCCATGATTTTGACACCAGGTATCTGTCTCAGTGAGACCCTTCTGGAGGGTGTCTGTATCAGCCAGAGAATCAATTATGGACCCTAGTTTGCAGTCGTCTGTGAACTTGGTCAGCCATAGCCCTCCTATGCTTGCCTGTACCTCTGAGAAGTATAAACCGAACAGGAGGGGTCCTAGGACTGAGCCCTGGGGGACACCACTTGTAACTGGTTTAGAGTTGGACATAGAGCCTGCAACTCTCATCATGTGGGTTCTATCCATGAGCCAGTTGGCAACCCATCTCGTGACATAGGGGTTTATGTTCAAGCTGGTGAGCTTGTCTATAATACTAGAATGGGGAATGGTGTCAAAAGCCTTTGTGAGGTCTAGGTAGGCTGTGTGGACCTCCTTTCCCTCATCTAATGCCTTGGTAACTGTCTCAAAGAAGTCCATCAGGTTTAGGAGGCATGATCTGCCCTTAACAAAGCCAAACTGAGTAGGGTCCAAGGTTTGGAGGTTCCCAATGTCTCTGTTAATGAACTCCATGATGATGCGCTCCATAGCCTTGCAGACCAGGCTAGTCAGGCTTATAGGGCGATAGTTCCTGGGGTCCGTTGTGACTCCACCTTTGTGGAGCAGGATAACTGTTGCTGTGCGCCACTCTGTGGGTACATAGCCTGTAGAAAGGCTGAGTCTGAACAGTGTGTTTAGGTGAGGGGTTAGTTCATTTTGGAGCTCTTGTAAGACATAGCCTGGGACACCGTTTTTGGCTTTGGATAGGGCTGATTTAACCTGTGTGTCTGTGATTGATGGGGCCCTACATTCTTCTGGTATGGTTAAGGGCCCTTTAGGGGATGAGAGAGGGGTGAAGTTTGCACTAAACCTGTCTGCCAGAATGTTGGCAATATTTCAGTTCAGTGTATTTTGTGCCATTCTGCACTAACTCAGAGCAGATCTGAGAGTTTCCACTTAGGGTTTTGACATAGCTGAAGAACGCTTTGTGGTTATCTTTGGAGTCATTGGCAATTTTTCTTTCGAAACTAGCCTTGGATGATTTAATGAGGGATCATAGTTTCTTGCTGATATTGATCAGGGATGTCTTTCCTTGGGTCTATATTAGATCACCGAGTGCTTAAAAAAGCAAACGGTGATTAATCCACCCTATGTAAGTGAAAGCTTACAATTACAATGTGTCAGAACAGCGATTTTTTTTTTTTCCTAGGGAAAAAAATTGCTGTTCCAAAAAAAAAAAACATACTTTAAACATTATATTAAGTGTGGGGCTTTGCCCCCCCACACCCCCCCCCTACTTAAATATACCAACTCTAAGACCACACTACAGTGCCGAAAGCGGCAAAGTAATGAAACGGCCAAGCAAATTCTTTCTGAGGGAAAGAATTTGTTTAAAAGCTGTTTCGATATTTTACCATTTCAACCAAGACACATTCGAAAGAATGCATCTTCAGTCTTCTAATAGGGAACCTCTTTCCTTCTTGGGATTTTACTCTTTTCTGTACTAGTTTCCTCCTTCTGTTGTATAGCTTGTTTATGGCAGGAATCCACCAGACTGGTTTCCTTTTCTTGGAGGAGTGAGTCTTGTTTTACTTGGGATAGCACGATCCATGCATTCCTGCAGATGCTCATAGAGTGCCTTTGTAAAGGTTTCAGCAGCTTGGACAGCATTGTCCATTAGCACGGGGGCTGTGAACCTTTCCACCTTGGTCTTAAGTAACGTGAAGTTTGCTTTTGAAAAGTTTTTCACGGTGGTTTCTTTGATTGGGGGTGGGGGTGGAATGTGGATATCCAGAGTGATTAGTCTATGATCTGATCTAACCAGCGAGGGGTGGACCTCCGGTGTGGAACACCTATCGCCCATGTTGGTGATGACCAGGTCCAATATGTTGTTCCCTCTGGTGGGGATGTTGACCAGTTGATCTAGGGCATTCGAGTTTATAAATTCTAGGAAGTGTTGGGCAAGGGATTTAGTACTTGAGTAGTTCTCCCAGTTAATGTTGGGGTAATTGAAATCACCCAGTATTAGGGTGTTTGATAGGACCTTCATATTTCCCAGTGTCTCCAGAAATGTGGAATGGGGGTCCTGTGTCATAGTGGATGATCTGTAGCAATCTACAATTTGGATCACAGTTTTGCCCATTGTTAGTTGCACATGGATGATCTCTGATGCATTGTGCTGCACCACTAACATGGAGGTGTGGGTATCCTTGATGAATATGGATACACCCCTGCCGTTTGTGTTTTGGTCCTGGTTCTATGTCCAAAAGGTATGGTATGGTATGAGTTATAGCCTAGTAGTGCTGGGGTGCTCTCAGGAGCCTTAAACCAGGTTTCTGTTACTGTACAGATGTCTATTTTCTCCATACTGAGGATTCTTATGTTTCCATTGCTTCTCAGTTACTTCAGTATTGTAATGTTTGCATAACCCCAATGGAACAGTCTTTCCACATTATTATGCCTTTCATTATACAGGCCCTCTGTCATTATCACACCCAGCAACAAGATGTGTAACTGTTTCCAATTCTGTTTTACATAACGTGCATTTGTCTGTTTCTTCCACCAATGGACCTTGTAAACCAATGTGAACATAGTCCACTATCCTGAGCTGCAAATATTAACCTTTCATCTTTTGGTTTAAAATCACCTCTTCTTAACCAATCCTGCATCATATCCTAGCAACATGAGGTTATTCCAAGAGCTTTCTGCACTTGCAACTATATTTACATCTTTTCCACATTTCTTGCCTTCTCATCTGATCCTTCTACTTATATTCTTTCTTTTGTTTGACGGCACATTTGGCTGCTGCCTGATTTTTGTCTACTTTGGGTATGGTTTCCTTTCCCACTTGACACTGATATGCTCCTGCTGAACTGAGCAAAGTAATCATCTTCGACTCATTCTCTTCATGTTTCAAAACTTTCACTATGTTTGAATCTGATGAGGTCAGCAGATATGTATGCAAATCTCTTCATGTAATCAGTTTCGAGGATGCCCATATTTCCTTCAGAAAGAGGAATATGTAATCATAGTATATAGTCATTTTTATATTTTATTTGATAAGCATTAATCAGTTTTCTTATTTTCCTGCCCAACTGATCCAAAAACTTTTGGAGCCAGTCAATAACCCTTAAACTGCAAGTTAGAAAAGGAAGAGCAAGTTGGTTTATAGCTTGGACATTGTTCCTAAAAGCCAGAGCTGTTTTAAGTATTAATTTTAGCCTTCTAAACTATTCCTTACTGAGTTTTATTTGCAATTGTTCTTGATTTATTATTATTGATCCTTCATCAGTTCCCAAATGTTTATAAACTCCCTCCTGTTCAAGTTCCTTTACTTGGAATTCTGTCCCAGAAGGATAATTTCTTTGTTGAAGCATTCCTGCTTTAAATGTTATTTTTACACATTTATCAAGACCAAATGACATTCTTATATCAGCTGAGAAAGTTTTGATCACTTCCAGTTGTGCTTTTAGCTCCTCATCTGATGAACAGCTTTAAATCATCCACAAAAAGAATTCAAGAAGTCCTTACACTTTGTTGTTTTCTGGCAGCCAGATTGGAACCATGACCTAATTTGCTAAGTAGACAGCTTAATGGGTTAAGGGCAAGACAAAAGAGCAACATTGACAAAGAGTCACCCTGGAATTCCCCCTTTTTAATTTGTATCCCTGGGATAATAACTTGTCCTTGACTTAGCTGCAAAGTGGTTTGTTGCTGTTTCATGGCCACTGTATTGCAATTGATCAATGTAGGGTGTACCTTATACATCTGTAAGCACTTCCTTATCTATGAATGTGTGATGCTGTCAAATGCTTTTTTGTAATCTATCCATGCCATACGTGTATTCTTCCCCTTTATACAATTCTCCATAATGATTTTATTTAAAAATAAATGATCCTTTTTTCCATATGACTTTCGTTTGTTACCCTTTTGTTCTATTGCCATGATTGACTTTTCCTCTGAATGACTATAACTCTGTCACCATCAGTTCCAGTGTATAGTTTATACATCATCAGAAGGCACGTTATTGGTTTATAGTTTTCGGATAGCTTGTAGATTCACTGTTAAGGAGGATTATCAGTTTTCCTGTTACTGGCCAGGTTGATGTCTGTTAGGGGTGTGCAAATAAGTATTTATTACTTGGGATAACTCTTCATGTAAAGATGTTAATATTTTTAACCAGAAGTTAGGTATTGCATCTGGGCCTGGGGTTTTCCTCTTAGGAGCTTTAATTAATTTTGTTTCAATTTCTCTAGCTGTTACTTCATTCCATTTCATATCCTGTACATTTGAACTTCTTACTGTTTCTTTTATTTCATTTCTCCATTCAGCAACCTTGTTATGTTCCACAGGATCTTCATAAATATATATCCAAAATGTGCTTATTACTTCTTTTTTTTTCTGGTATTTCTATTCCTTTTTCTTTGTTTCCTAGTTTCATGTAAAACTTTTTCAGATCATCAATGAATTGATTATTTTGTAGTTTTCCTTTATATTTATCTGCATATCTTCTAAGATTTTTTTTGCCTGTGCTGTTATCTTTACTTTTTTATTTGTAATAGTGTATGATAGATCCTGATCTATTCTAATACTGCTTGCTGCTTTTAGCACATCTGTCTTTATAAGTATTTTTGTTGATCTGTTTCTTCTTCTATATTCTTCTAACAGTGAAACTTCTTGTTTTAATTCCTTTATAGTTTTTTCTATCTGATACCTCCATGATGGCATTTGATTTCGTAGATTCATAGGTTCATACTAGGCTATCTGCCCTAAGGCATTTATAAGCCTAGCCAGAGTGTGTGTGGCTTCCGCCACCCCTTGAAATGAGAATACTATGCCCATTTAGGGTTTAGTTTACTGTGCTTCTGTCTAGCAGTGACACAGAGATGACTACTGGGGTAAACCTACGATCTCCCATCCACTCGTCAAGATTTCTCTTGAAGAGAGTCAGTGAGGGGCTCTGCCTAACATGGGCTGGGATCTTGTTCCAGAGTGTAGGGAGCCTCTGGGTTATGAATCTGTCCCTCCAGCATGTTCTATTTATTTCTGTGTTGAAATTCAAATCTCTCACTCTCATGGCACTGGTGGATTTGGATTTTCCGAGGTGGAGCATGGCCATCAATTCCGGATTGGACATGGCTTTGTACGTCATGCACAGATCGCCTCTGAGTAGATGGTATGCGACTGAATAGAGCTGGAGGTTTTTCAGCCGGGCAGTATATGACATATGTTTGAGACCCTTGATCCTTTTGGTGAGGTACTTTTGGGGTCTTTCTAATTGCTGCAGGTGTCGGGTAAGGTACGTTCCAAATGGGGCATTGTACTCAATTATGATAAGGGAAGAGTATAGGGGCACAATGACCTCTCTTGACCTGGATGTGAATCCCTTCATGATAAGGTGGGTAATATAGAAGGTCTTCCTAACCACCTTGGCAATGTGAGTGTCAAATGAGAGGTTACTGTCAACTTGGGTCCCTAGGTCCCTGATTACTTCTTCCGTACTTAATGGATTACCACCTATGTGGTAATTTGTGGGTACTTTGTTTTTCCCAAAGGGTATGACTATGCATTTCTTGGCATTTAGTTTGAGGCCATGGCTCTGACACCAGTTATCCATTTCTATGAGGCCTTTCTGAAGGATGCTGGTGTCCGCTGGAGTATCAATTATGGCGCCCAGTTTGCAGTCATCTGTGAACTTTGTCAGCCACAATCCTCCTATGTTTGCTTGCACTTCAGAAAAATAGTTGCCGAACAAGAGGGGTCCCAGGACTGAGCCCTGTGGGACACCGCTTGTGACTGGCTTTGAGTCTGACATGGCTCCAGCAATTCTGACCTTGTGGGTTCTGTCCTTGAGCCAGTTTGCTACCTATCTTGTGACATATGGGTTTACATTTAGGCTGGTGAGCTTGTCTATGATGCCTGAGTGGGGAATTGTGTCGAAGGGTTTTGCAAGATCAAGGTAGGCTGTGTGAACTGCCTTACCCTCATCAATGGCCTTAGTGACTGTTTCAAAAAGTCAACAAGGTTCAATAGGCAGGATCTGCCTTTGACAAAGCCGAATTGGGTCGGACATAGTGTCTGTAGGTCCCTGATGTCTTTATTTATGAGTTCTATGACTATCTTCTCCATAGCTTTGCAGACCAGGCTCGTCAAGCTTATGGGGCAGTAATTTCCAGGGTCCGTAGAAGCACCTCTTTTGTGGAGTGGGACCACTGTTGCTGTACGCCATTCTTTGGGTACGTATCCTGTAGTGAGGCTAAGATTAAACAGCAGCCTTATGTGCGGGTTTAGTTCTTCTTGGAGTTCATGTAGCACGCAACCCAGGACACCGTCTGGTCCCATTGATGCTGTGATTTTTGCTTTGGATAGGGTGTCTCTCACCTGGGCATCTGAGATGTCTGGGAGGCAACACTCTGCTGGGATAGATATTTCTCTTTTTCGGGGGGAGGGGGGGATTTGCACTGAACCTGTCAGCCAGTATGTTGGCAATGTCTGTGGGTTCAGTGTATTTTTTGTCATTTTGGACTAACTCTGAGCATATCTGGGAGTTTCCACCCAGGTTTCTAACATAACTAAAGAAGGCCTTGTGGTTGTCTTTAGTGTCTTTTGCAATTTTTCTCTCAAAGTTTGCCTTGGATGATTTGATGAGTGATCGTAGTTTTTTGCTAGTACTGATCAGAGATGCCTTCTCTTTTAGGGATTTTGCTCTGTCAAGTAGTAGCTTCCTCCTCCTGTTGTAAAGCTCGTTAATGGCTGGGGTCCACCAGACGGGATGCCTGCCCTTGGGAGAATGGGTCTTGGTTTTACTTGGGATTGCGTGATCCATGCATTCTTGAAGGTGCCCGTAGAAGGCGTTTATAAAGGATTCAGCGATATGGAATGTGGTTTCCACTGGTCCAGGGGCCTTGAAGGATATCACTTCAGTCTTAAGAATTGTGAAGTCAGCTTTTGAGAAGTTCTTCACTGTGGTCTTTTGTGCTGGGGGTGGGGGCGGGATGTGGATTTCCAGTGAGATTAATTTATGGTCTGATCTCATCAGTGAGGATGTACTTCCGGTGTGGAGCATTGTGTCCCCATGTTAGTGATGATCAGGTCTAGTATATTATTTCCTCTTGTGGGAGTGGTGACTAGTTGTTCCATCGCATTTGAGTTTATGAATTCTAGGAACCTTTGGGCTAGGGTGTTGGGGCTTGAGTAATGCTCCCAATCTATGTTTGGGTAGTCGAAGTCTCCCAGTATGATGGTATTTGGAGAGATATTCATACTCTCTAGTGTCTTCAGGAAGGCTGAGTAGGATTCCTGAGTTTGAGAGGGTGGTCTCTAGCATGCTACGAACTGTAGGGCAGTTTTGCCTATGGTAAGTTGCACATGGTTGGTCTCCGATGCTTCGTGCATTGCCACTAACCTGGAGGTGTGGGTACCTTTGATGAATATGGATACTCCCCCTCTTTTTGTAGTTTGGTCCAAGTTTTGGGGCCGAAAAGCATGATGTGAGGTATAACTTGGTAGTGCTGGGGTGCTCTCAGGAGCCTTGAACCAAGTTTCAGTCACTGCACAGGCATCGATGTTCTCCATACTGAGGAGGGCTTCGAGCGCATGCATCTTGAGGTTTAGACTTCTGGCGTTGAGCAGCATTACCCTTAGTTTTTTTTTCACTTGTGTATTCTATGGTGGTGGGTTTGTCTTTTGAGCCTTGCCTAAAAAAGGCACTATGGGGGTAGCAAGAGTCTCGGCCAATATCCAGAAGCCCAGCGGTGACAGGTGCAAGCCGTCCCTTGTGAAGCAGCGTGGCTTGTCAAGCATGTCATCCCAAGCAGACAGACATTGGATCTCCTTAGAATGACACCAGGAATTGAGCCAATTGTTAAAGCTGATCATTTTGTCTTTGTACTGTGGCATCATTCTTGGTGAGGGTAAGATGCTGCTCAGGGTCAGGGTCATACCGGCCTGGGCTACATAATCAGAGAGCTCCTCAATGTCTCTTTTCATATAGTCCAGGGAGGTATGTCTCAGGTCATTCACACCTGCATGGACAATGACTGAGTCATATTTGTACTTGCTTTGGAGTGACCTGAGTGCTTGTGTTATGTGGCGGATTCTAGCGCCTGACAGGCAGCTTACTGTAACCCTCTCCTTGTTCAGTCTGGTGAGCAGGATGTCAGTGTGTCTGACTATGGAGTCACCTATTATAAGTGTATCTGGCATGTTCTTTGGCCTTAAGGGCTGTGACTGTTTGGCACACTGACTTTGTGAAATATGCGTTGCATGTGCTATGTTTTGAGGTAGTGGTTGGTTGCTTGGATGTTTGCTTTGGAAGCCTCTGTTGTTTTGGTAGATTTTTAGTTAGAGCCTCCGAGTATGTTTTTGTGTGTCTATGTGTTTGGTTTGCAGTTGTGATAGGTCTATGTCAGTCTGGGTTTGTGGTGTGTGTGGTTACCTTCTCCTCCTGACTGGTTTTGCCAGTACTGAGTCGAGAGAGCTCAGCCTCCAGTTTGGTTATATAGTTGCATCTCTCACATATATTTGTATTTGATGGGAGGAGAAGAGGGTTGTCTGTGTACATGAGGCAGTTGTAACATTGCCTCAAGATTCCCAGATTCACCAGCTGAACTGGAGAGGATGCCAGCAGTTGACCCTTCATCATGCTAGAACAGTGTAAGGGATTGCTGTGTAACTGAATCAGAAAGGACCTATAGGGAAATGGGTACTCGATGGGATTGTACGTGGATGTAGTGCTTTCTTTTACTTTAAGAGTGCTTTACCTGTGAAAAAATGCTTTAGGAGTGCTTTACCTGAGAAGAAATGCTTTTGGAGAAAGTGCTGGGCTATTCAGATAGAGAATAGACTGTTTAGATTGAAGGTAGAGTGGTTCTAAGGGAAAAACTGAAGATCAGACTTGGCGTAGCCAGAGATAGTTTAAACTTGATTAACCGGTGCTGTGCTATGCGCACAATCGCGCAAAGCTGTGCAAAAGTGGATTTTTAAGCGCGGAACTTCAAAGAGCTAGAAATGGCCCAAAACAGCCAATTACTACAAGATTCTTGTGCTGAGGTCACTCCTTCAGGGACAGATAGGCTGTTCAAGGCTCCCCAATCCCACTGGTGAGCAAAGAAACTTCCTTCTATCCAAGTAAGGAAATGGGCAACACAGGAACTATCCCAAAGTCCAGAATACAGCAAAGCCTGTATAGGGGACTATTCTAGTTAAGGAAAGGCGGGAAACAAGGATACATTTATGTTTGTTTGTTTTTTTTCAAGAAAACAACAGAAAAAATGCAGAAAAAACTACAGTATATTAAATGCACAGGCTAGCGCACTTGAGTGGGCAGCCTCAACAGTTAATATAAACAAACAAACTTTTAGCTTAAGTGCAGTTGATAAAAAATGCTAAATACAGTTAAATCAGCAGTTTAAATTCATTTTCAGCAAGAAAAGAATGTCACACAGGTAGAAACAGCAAAAATATACTTATATCTTGAAAGTAGTCACTCTTTTTGATTCTCTGCTGCTAGCACCACTCTGCAGAACCACGAGGAGCTGTTGCTTAGTAGTATAGGTGAAAAAAACACTCACAAGCAGATTTTTAAGCAGGGAACTTCAATGAGCTAGAAATGGCCCAAAATGGCCAATTACTACAAGATTCTTGTGCTGAGGTCACTCCTTCTGGGACAGATAGGCTGCTCAAGGCTCCCCACTCCCACTGGTGAGCAAAGAAACGTCCTTCTATCCAAGTAAGGAAACGGGCAACACAGGAGCTATCCCAAAGTCCAGAATACAGCAAAGCCTGTATAGGGGACTATTCTAGTTAAGGAAAGGCAGGAAACAAGGATAGTTTTTGTTTTTTTCAAGAAAACAACATAAAAAATGCAGGAAAACTACAGTATATTAAATGCACAGGCTAGCGCACTTGAGTGGGTAGCCTCAACAGTTAATTTAAACAAACAAACTTTTAGCTTAAGTGCAGTTGATAAAAAATGCTAAATACAGTTAAATCAGCAGTTTAAATTCATTTTCAGCAAGAAAAGAAGGTCGCACAGGTAGAAACAGCAAAAATATACTTATATCTTGAAAGTAGTCACTCTTTTCGATTCTCTGCTGCTAGAAACAGCAAGAAAAGAAGGTTGCACAGGTAGAAACAGCAAAAATATACTTATATCTTGAAAGCAGTCAATCTTTTCGATTCTCTGCTGCTAGCACCACTCTGCACGACCACGAGGAGCTGTTGCTGAGTAGTATAGGCGAAAAAAATGCTCACAGGTGGATTTTTAAGCAGGGAACTTCAAAGAGCTAGAAATGGCCCAAAACGGCCAATTGCTACAAGATTATTGTGCTGAGGTCACTCCTTCAGGGACAGATAGGCTGCCCAAGGCTCCCCACTCCCACTGGTGAGCAAAGAAACTTCCTTTTATCCAAGTAAGGAAATGGGCAACACAGGAGCTATCCCAAAGTCCAGAATACAGCAAAGCCTGTATAGGGGGCTATTCTAGTTAAGGAAAGGTGGGAAACAAGGATATATATTTTTTTCAAGAAAACAACAGAAAAAAATGCAGGAAAACTACAGTATATTAAATGCACAGGCTAGCGCACTTGAGTGGGCAGCCTCAACAGTTAATTTAAACAAACAAACAAACTTTTAGCTTAAGTGCAGTTGATAAAAAAACACTAAATACAGTTAAATCAGCAGTTTAAATTAGTTTTCAGCAAGAAAAGAAGGTCGCACAGGTAGAAACAGCAAACATATACTTATATTTTGAAAGTAGTCACTCTTTTCGATTCTCTGCTGCTAGCACCACTTTGCAGGACCACGAGGAGCTGTTGCTGAGTCTTCCCTTCCTTCACTTATTGCCCTGTATTTTTGTGGTAAGACTTTATCTGTTATTAATTTAGCTACATAGTAATATAGCATATTTACTTCTGTTACCTGCACTAATTTCTGTTAATAGTCTTGATTACTGTGTTTATTTGCTTTAACAGACTTCTATCATTTTGCATCATATTGACTTTCTGTAATCTACATCTTTCATTGATCTTGATATGTATCAACCAACTATTTCCTTTTTTCTAAACTGAGGTCACATTCTTTGTTCCCATTTTCCTGTGGGCATTCTACAGAAATTCCAGAACATCTTCCTGTGCCATATTCTTTTCTGCTACTTCCTGTGTCACGCATTGCTCTTTCATATGGAAACTCACTGGACTATCACTCCATAGCATTGACTGTGTCAGCATTGCCACAGTTTCCTGTTCCTTCCCCGTTGTGCATCTCCAGCTGAATGTTTGTACTGGTTTCCTACTTACGACTCCAGAATATCCTCATGTACCACCTGATCAGATGCTTCTTGTTTCACCTGTTCTCCTTAATTTGGGAACTGGCTGTTCTATCATGTTGTGATGTTACCAGAGTTGGATTTTCTGCATGAAATCCTTCACTTCACAGGTAATCTATAACCTCAGTTTCTATTTCTTTATTTTTTCCATTATAAATCCTCTTTTCTACTTTCCTATGTGTTTTCTTATTTTTGTATTGTAAAATTTTCCATATAATGCATGCTTTTTCCTGCATTTCTCTTCAAATATATTTGGTGCTCCTATTTTGTTTTGATTAGTTTTATTTTTCTCCTTTGGATAAATATTGTGCAGTATTAAGTCTCTACATCTTTTCCATGTCCATATTTCTTCTTCAGATGTCTCATGCTCCACTTGTTTCTCTTTATTTTGGGCACTCATTGTTCTATCATGCTGTTACATAACCTGTGTTAGAGTTTCTACACTAAATCATTCACTTGTAGGTACTTCAACTTCTATTTGTTTATCTCTATTTTACTAATCGTCTGTTCTACATTCAGCCTCTGTGATCTTATTTTTTTTTGCATTGCAAAATTTTCTATATTTGGGTGCCTTTGCCTGTATTTCTCTTTAACTACCTTTGAAGCTACTTTTTTCATTGATTTGTTTGGCTTTTTCCTTTTTATAAATATTACACCGTATCAGATCTCTCTTTCTTTCCCAAGTCCATATTTCATTTTTATACCTTTCAAAAATTTCTAGGTTTTGTTCTTTATATTTTCACACTTTTTTTACCTATTTTTTTTTCCAAACAGCCCAAGGCTTCATATTCTTCATGAATCTGTTGTATTAATAAACACAGATTTCCATTTGAAGCTTTTAACAGTTTAACTTGTGCAGGTATTTTTCTGTCCTCTAATTTCTCTCTTAATCTTTTTGAATAACAGTAACAACACATAATTTCTTTCTTATCCTCAATAGTCCACTCTGTCATCTTTATTGCTCTGTCAATGTTGCTGTTTTTTTGTGGACTACTACTTCCTTCTACAACAGGGGCGCCATCCTTCCCCTGAACCTGGCCTAACCCTACTGTAGGAATGGTACCATGTCTTCAGGAGTCTACACTGTCATTTGTTACATTCCTGGCACCAGCATGCCTATTGGGATTGGGATTGGCTTGGCACTTTTCTATCCTGAAACTTGTGCACCCAACTATCTTTATTTTTTTTAACCTTCTTATGTCCATGATATCTGCTATATAATATACAGTCTATATATCAGTGTTGTCTTGGTGAGATTTTGTAAAAATAGGGTCCACTTCATGAAGGTACTCACCAAGGCTTGAGGATTAATTAATTTCCAGTAATACTACTCTCTTTTGCTTGCTGATTTTATCATCTGTCCATCTGGATGAATGGAAAGTGTGCTTGATATTTGCAAGGCAACAAGTAAAAAAAAAAAAAGACATAAAAATGTACATTGCTACATGGCATCACCACTATATATCTTGTTAATTTTTGCCTCACAGTATGGGGGTTCTGTTAATGATGGAATTTATTGCATCTGTCTCTAAATCACTAAACTATTAACAGTAACAAATACTAGCCTGCCCATTCTATGTCTGTGGACACAAGTATCAATATTCACATGAGACATGACTGTGAAGGTGGTAGCACTGCAGGTCTGTGCTATAGAGGCTTTCTGAAGTGATTTGTTGTCGTGATGCAATGTGCATCACGGGATGTCCAAATCTGTGTCTAAATGCATAGGTGAAGTATCCTGCTCCTCAAGCAGATGTCATTGACTGAATGTGGCTGCTTTATTCATTTAGAACAGCAGTGCTTCTGAATGGTATCCAAGGGAGAACATAATTTTCTTGTTCAGCCTCCACAAGGACTTTCAAAGCTACTGCTGTACCAAATAATGGCCCATTTCATAGGGTCGATGCCTCACATGATCTCATAAAGAAGGTGAGTGATGCCACTGGCATCCCTCTTCCTGCGAGCAGCATAGGTGCCATTATAGAGGTATGAGTGGCATTTCCCTAATCTACTTAGCAACTGGAAAGCAGAGGATAGAGAAAGAAATGCAAAGTTTTAGTGACAAATTTGGTTTTCCTTTTATTTTCACAGGTTTACCATGGTTCTAAAGTACACCTACTTTATCTGTCAGTTAAACAGATTGCCATGATAATAAGAAAGAATGTTATGTGGAAAAGCACCTCCCTGACAGGGGGTTGGGTGCACTGCCATGCACACTAATTCACTGTCTATGTTAAACAGTAAACATACATATGTGTATGCATTAATGTATTTTCTTTTTCTTTTCTTTTCTCTTCCTTCTGTCCATCCAGTTGTGGCAGAGGCAGAGTAGCAGTCATGGTCACCTCAATATGTGCTTGATGATGTCTCTGATGCTGGGTTATCAGTGGTCACAAAGCTTGCCTATCAGTTGAAGACAACTGTGAGGGCTCACTGATGGTATCTGTGGCCACTACACTGAAGGGCAGTGGAGGCACCTCTTCTGATAATAGTCTGGAATGGTCTCCTGGGGTCTGCCAAAGAGAACTGCATATGTCTGTTTCATCTGAGGTGACCTAACAGTTGGATGACTGCATCTCAATCATGAAGCACCATCCAGCATGGTTGATTGAGTCATGCATTAATCAAGCCTCACCCACTGGACCACTAAAAGCACAGCCAGCACATGACATCAGTCATGGGGGTGAATGATATCTTTGTGTTTTTGTCTATGGTCCTCTTTGACATCTGTGATGTAC